>NC_056743.1:846842683-847142683 GCF_019279795.1 Protopterus annectens | reverse complement strand
GGTACGTATGACTCAGTTAAGGATCTATTAATCAGAATACTAATTGGAAGGGCGATACCTTCAGCTGCATGTTTGAGGAAGGAAGGGGGAATGTTGTCAGGGGCGTTAGATCCTGGCTTTAGCTTGGAGAAAAGCTTTTTTATAAAAGATGTGGATACAGGTTTGAGATGGAAATTGGGGGGATTATTGTTTGGGTTGTTGGGTGGAGAGGAAAGGGAGTTAGGTGGGCTGTTATTAGGAAATGTTATGGTTAGTTTAGCTATGGATTCAATGAAGAAGGTATTGAAGTGGGAGCTAAGTTCGTTGTCGGATAGATTAGGGTTGGCGCAGGGGTTGTTTTGAGATCTGGGATGAAGAAGGGAATTAACTGATTTCCAAAATTGTTTAGGGTTTTTATTGTTATTGGACTGAAGTTTAATATAGTAGTTTTTTTTTTGTCTTTGGTAATGAGTTTCTTTACTTGGTTGCGGAGTTGGGTGTATAGAAGTAAGGTAGAGGATAGTTTATTTTTCTGGTAGAGCTTCCAGGACTTGTCTCTGTGATGCATGATTTGTTTAGTTTCTTTGGTCAACCATGATGCAGAGTTAGTTTTGATTCATTTATTTCTTAGAGGGGCTAGGGAGTTGAGAGTATTTAGGAAGATGGAATTGAAATGTTCAACAGCATTGTCAAGTGGGAGGATATTTAGAGGTTGCCAGTTGATTTGTTTGAAGATGTTAGAGAAAATTAAGGGGTTAAAGTTACTGAGGTTACGAATTTGAATGTAGAGGTGTTGGTGTTGGGTGGAGCTGTTTGATCGATGGATGAAGGCAGGGAGATGGTCACTGAAGGTGTCAGGGATAGTGCCACTGAGAGTGATTTTGTTTGGATGGGAGACTAGAATCCAGTCTAAGATGGACCCTGGGGGGTGGTTTTTGTTAGGGCGAGTAGTTGTGGAGATTACTTGGGTGAAGTTTAGAAGGTTAATGGAAAAGAAAATAATGAGAGTACTAGCCACGATGTACAGTTCCTTCAGACTCTGTAAAACACTCAAACTGCAAAGTAAAATCCAAATACGATTTATTGAAGGTAAAAAAGATGAGCGCTTTCGCGTAGTGTGACCTACGCTTCATGATCTGATGAAGCGTAGGTCACACTACGCGAAAGCGATCATCTTTTTTACCTTCAATAAAAAGTATTTGGATTTTACTTTGCAGTTTGAGTGTTTTACAGAGTCTGAAGGAACTATACATCGTGGCCAGTACTCTCATTATTTTCTTTTCTGAGCTTGGTTTTTTTGGTGAGAGGTCTACCTAGCAGTGTGGTCGCTTTCCTTTTACATTTAAGGTTAATGGAAAGTGAGGGTGATGGTGAGTTGATTTTATTCCAGTCGATATTGACATCGCCTAGAATATATGTTTCATATTTTATTTGAGTTGAGGACCAGTACAGAATATCTTCAAGGGTGGAGATATTGTTGCCAGGGGAGATATATAAGGATATGAAGCAGATATTCTTGTGTTTATTTAATCGGAGAAGGCTAGCTGTGATTTCGGAGTTTGTGAAATAAGGGGTAGGAATTTGAAGGGGTATTACATAGAGATGATTAGAGTAAATTATGGCAGAGCCACCACCTTTTTTGTTTAAACGGTCACTTCTGAGGATGTGGTAACCAGGAGGTAATATTTCAGAGTCAGTGGTATAGGGTTTTAGCCAAGTTTCAGAAATGGCTAGGATGTTGGGTTTATTGTGATTAATCCAGGCTTGTAGATGGTGACATTTGTTGTTAAGGCTCTGGGCATTGATAGTGAAGATCTTCAGAGTGTTAAGGGGGGAAGTGGGAGGGGGACAGGAAGGGTGGGGAGTGTTATTTGTTGAAGATGAGGAGGAGGATGGAGGGATGGAGTAGTTTGTACTGGGACAAGGGCCAGGGTTAGGATGAATGTCTCCAGATAAGGCTAGGACACTGCAGGTGATAAGTTTTGGACTGTAAAGTTTGTATAGTAGGTATATGTTAGGGTTTAGCAGAGGTAACAGAGAGAGAGTTTTAGTTGAGGTAGAGAATAGTTTGGGATGAAAAAGGTGTAGCGGGTTGGGTGGAATAAGGGAGGAGCATATGGAGTGAAGATGAGAGAGTTCGAGAGGTAGTAGTTGGGGGTTACGGGTAATTTGAGTAAGACATAGGGGAGGAGCAGCTTTATGGGAGTATGAAGTAGCATGATGAAGAGTTATAAGTAAGATGAGAAGGGAGCAGGGGAGATGAATAGTTAAGGGGAGTTGGTAGGGCATGTTAGGATAAGGTAGGGTAATATACAGACAGGAGAGAATAGTGATGTATGTTAGTTGAGAAGGGGAAGGTCAGAAGTGAATGGAGAGAATTAGATATTGAAGGAAAGGATAAAGGGAAACAAAGTGTGCAGGGGTAGGAAGAGAGTAGGGGAGGATTAGCAGTGGGAGTGGAAAATGAGGTGGGGTTTTTCTTGATTAGAGAATAGGGGAGGGGTAAGTGGGAGAGGACTGTGATTGGATAGTAGGTTAGGTAGGTGGAGCTAGTTAGGTATATGTGTAGATGTGCTGGAGGCGGGTGGGAAATGGGGGGCAGGGTAGGGGAGTTACAGTGAAAATACACCAAGTCAACAATGTTGGAATCAAAAGCATCTGGAGCAGTGGTACACAAAGCAGTAAATGTATGGACAGTAACTGGAAGCCAACACACATCACTATTTTCTCACTGCAAAAGGTTAAAATAGTACAGGTAAACAGATGTGAAGTCATGCAAATTTCTGCAATTCACCCAATTTGTGGACCAAAAATTTTGCAAAAAAATCTGTCAAATGCTGCTAAACAATGAAGTGACATCGAAGGCATCCATTCTTTCCGTGTCTGAAAAGTAATGCTAGCTTCAAAGTGTTGCAATACACAAATGTCGTACTTGGTACGTGCATATCGGTGTGCAGCAACAAACCACAAAACTTGCAACTCCTACATCTCCTAGGAATATTTGTCACAGACATAAACTTTTCAGGACGTCCACGTTTAAGAACAAACAGAATGCATGTAAACCACAGTGCAATTACAAACACAATTATCTGCTACATCGGTATTCAAAGGAGTAAACAAGGCCTGGGCATACATCCCAAAAAGTTATAATACGATCCCCTCACAATGTAAATGATCCCAGGAAACAGATGAAAGTCTGTGCATGTCTTACAAGTTATTATATTTAGATATTTAAACATAACACAGGTTTTGAATTACAAGATGAACTAAAAGGGCTACAAATATTGTGGTAAAATATAACAGTTTAAATGAATATAATTCTGGTAATCTGGATATTTGGATAATTAAATCTAACAAAATCACATAATTACCACCGACCCCCCTTTTTTTAAGTACCTTTACAAAGCAATAATTCACATGCTTGGGTTAAGCACATAAACAACTGTAGTCATACTCACCGTTAACATTAATAATGTTGCATATAATCCTAAATACATAATGTTCACTTTCTAGACAAGATAACGCAAACATTTTCTTTCCAATCAAAATATAAGATGTAATTCAGCCTGCTCAGTGGCTGCCTTTATCTGTGCAATTTTACATTTTTGTTGGTTCCCACGGATCACACTAAGCTCCCTGCCAGCTGTAACAATCCATAAACCTCTTCCAACTTTGTGCCAGTCACTTGGGCGAAATTCCATTAAAGGGAACAAGCAGTACAATGAATTGTGTAAACATTTTGTTTTGTGTCAAGATTTAATTTTTTTTTTGTTTATTTTTTGTTTTGGAGAAAGTATATGAAGATGTGAGGGGTGGTGGTGATATTGAGCTGAGAATGGACTAAATAAAAAAATTCATTGGCAAATGAATTTGGCAGCCAATGCCCCCTTCCAGGGTTATATGGGTTAATCTCAATTAAACCAGTTTAAAAGGCAGAATTATAGTTTGTGTTTAATGTTTTGTCTGTTCTTCAATTTGCATTTGAATGTTGCTATCCCACAATTCCAGTGGAGTGGGCTGGGTTACATAATTATGCATGCACATTTTATGTTAATCAGCATACCAATTTTTGGCCCATTGTACTGACTTTCATGGGCCCCTTGTACAGATTTTTGATGTTTCCAGGCTGAGAGGTATGAAGGGGAGTAAGAGAATAGTTTTGATGGAGTCATAAGGTTTGTGGTGCAGTGTGCCTGGGGAAACTAGCAGCGATGTGTGCTGTAGTGTTGATAAAATGTGAATTAAAGAGAGTGGCTATTTCTTGAGATGTTTTGTCAGGATGAGGACATTGGTTGTTCTTTGTGCCTGGATTTAGCAGTGATGTAATGGAATTCCAGAATTCTGAGGGGTTTTGCTTATGGTTGGTCTGACAATGTTCTTTTTTGTTCCCTTAGTATTTTGAGTTTTCCACCTTGTTTTATTCTTTACCCTTGTGCAGTGGTTTAATATTGGTATATTTCCAGAGGTCTGGAAATTATCTGTCTTATAAGCTTAAGTTATTATACATAGTGAAACTGTAAAGAAAGAAGATATATAATTATACAATAATAGCTCATTGCCATTCAAAAATGAGCATGCTGATTGGACAGCCCAACTAGTATGCCTGTTGTAAATAAAGCATATACTAATAGAAACAAGTCTGGCCACTAAAGTAAGATTGAGTATATACCAACAGAAAGTCTCTCCACTAATGGACAGAGTAAAATATGAGAAAAATCAGGTTTGTTCTGCAAAACGAAAGAATCAGAAACATACTTGATGTTCCTTGTATATCTGCACTGTTCCTTGTAAAATCTCAGCAGTCGTACCTTTCAAATGTCCAAATTTTAGTCTAATAGTTTTGGTCTGTTCCTCAAAAAAACTGAAGTTTTCTGGCTAGACACTCGGGACAGAAGTTATTAAATAATGACAGACATTTCAGGTTCAGGCTAAATAACCTTCTGAAATAAAAATAAAAGAATCATTTTCAGCAGAAGCTCTTAGAGAAAAGCTCCACAAGAAACACACTACGATATTTTACAGTAATTTACAACAGAGTAGAAAAATATGCTAATAACATGCAGTTTAAATATTCTTGCCTTGCTTTTCTAACAGAACACTGGAATTTGTTTAATGGTTCTTTTTATTTGCTAAGGAGGCTGGGATTATTGCTTTTCTTGCATCGCTTCCATGCTTCATTATGTTGGGCCATGTTTTTCCTTCACAGGTTCATAGGTTTGTACTAGACTGAAGACTACTAGGACTTGTATAAGCCTAGCCATACTATCACATCTTATTTTGCCCTAGACAGTGTTATAAGGAGTATATATGTTGGCTAGGACATAATTTAATGGCTGTCAATGTCCATCAGAGACAAAAACTCCAGAAGTGGGTTGAATTTCCGATTTACCATCCACTGGTCCAAGTTACGCCTGAAAAGGGTAAGTGAAAGGCTCTGCTTCATATGGATAGGGAACCTATTCCAGAGAATGTGAATTCTCTGAGATACTTATCTGTCCCTCCAACATGTACTGCTATGCTGAAAGCAAAGTTTTTGTCCTTAGATCTAGCAATTTTGATGCTGTTCATTCTGTGGACATGTAGAAGGTTCCTCAGGGTAGGATCCAAGGATGCCTTGTATGCCAGGCATAGATCACCTCTCAGCAGTCTGTAGGAAATGGAATATAGAAATGTTCCACTTGTTGCATGTGGTGAGGGTTACCAAGGGGAGTATTACACTCAATAATGAGTCTGATGAGGGCTGAGTACAGTGGCACGATGACTTCCTTAGACCTAAATGCCATGACCTTATTTATAAGTTGAGCAGCACAGAATGATTTTCTTACCACCTTAGACACATGTTGATCGAAAGTCAGGTTACTATCTGCATGTATCCCCAAATCTCTGACTATTGGGTCTACCTGTTAGGAGTGTTTTATCACTGTCATAGTTTCCCAGGTGACCAATTTCCCGAAGGTAAAAATATGCATTTCTCAGCACTGCGCTTTAAGCTGTGGATGTGGTACCAATCATTTGTCTTTTATTAGCTTTTCCTAAAAGTTGTCAGTATCTTGGGGGGGTATTCTTTGACTGCTCTTAATTTGAAATCATCTGCAAACTTGGCCAGCCAGAGGCCTTTGACATTGCTTTGACTTCAGAGAAGTAGATACCAAAGAAGAGTGGACCCAGCACAAAGCTCCTCTTTTTTCAGTCCAGGGCAGTTTACTACTACTTATCCATTTCTTCACTGAGGATTGAACGTTTCAAATACATAGGTATACAAGAAAAGACAAATATGTCAAGAGCAGAATTGTTATCTTAGGCTTTCTCCAAGCATTTCAAATCTATTTGAGAGATTTTGCGTCCAATAATATATATGGATTTGCTTGCTTTTGACACATCAGATATTGATAGTCCTTAAAATTGCTGGTGGTGGTTTACATTTCCAAACAGTAAAAATAGCATGGTGATCCATGATGGGATTTGCAAGGTGATAATTTGTTTATGGTTATGATATAGTTTGGTCAGTGAAGTATAGCTTCTGTTTTTGACAGTTCATCCCTACAAGATAGTATAGTTATGCATTAAGTGCATCCCAAAGATGAGATGTCAATAATAAGGGGTTATTGGTTTGCTTGTTTCAAGGGACACTAAAATCTCCTCATAATATAAGTTCACATGCTCATTTATAACCAAACCAATTTACAGTCTCAAGAAGCATTTTTACATCATTGGGCTTCAGGTAGACACAAGCTATACTGAATTGTTTAGTATTACCAGTAGGTACAGTTAATGCCAGTTATACAAGGGGGTTAGTCTGCGTGCACGTTTGAGCTTCAGAGATGATTGGACTAGTATGGTTATGCTGCAACATATTAGCCTTGTCTATCTTTATGAAAAAAAACATTACCTGGTACAGTGAATTCTCTATCCTACATTTGTGGTTTGAGATGGCAAGGGCATTAGGTTGTAATATAGATACCCCAGCTTGTATCTCCGAATCGTTACTGCATATTCTGTTAGCACTGGTTTGAATAATACTCCGGCCTTTGGATATGTATGGCAGTATTACGTATAGGTCTAGGATTTACCTCTATCACCACAGCAAAGTGTTCAACTTGGTTTAGCTTTAACATTTGATAAATAAATACTTGTGCTGTTTAGACAAGGAAGAGTGTGTCTATTTATGAGGGCTTTGGGGTGAATAAAGGCTGATATGTCTGTGAGATGAGTAGACTTGTTAACTATCTTTAATTGAAGTACAGGTGACTTTGAAATAGATATGCTGCCAGTCTGTCTATAGTTATGACTGGTACAGCTAGAGATATTAATATAAATCAGCTAAGAAATGTTGCTTGCTAGTGCTCATGCAGTTAATTGTTTTATGTACTATACTACAGGACTGAAGAGGTGCATGTTTTTTTTTTTATATTGCCCTTGCATATAGGTAAGGTACTGATGCACATGAAGTATTAACTTGAGAAGTATTAAAAAGGAAAGTAGTTGTTCCGGAGTATACAAACATAAAAAGAGGTAGCATACTCTCAACTGTGATGATTTAGACATAGCGCTATGATTTTAACTCTCAGATTTAGCATTGCTCCTCCTAGATTTACTGAGTTATTTATATAATATACAATCAGACCTGGTTATAGGAATACACATTATTAAATCCATAAATTCAGCCCATACAAAGATTCTCTTATCACTTACTATACAGGGTCTTGTATAGGATGAATTTCTGTTGAAAACATAAGAAAGTACTCCTCTTTCTGATCCTTTGCTATGATTTATTAAGGGTCAGTGCTACAATTTTTACTGCTTGGAGATTAATAGGTATGGCAAGTAGTTATCTGGGGAAATTGTGTTACTAGGTTAGTTCATATGCAGAAAACAAAGTAAAGGTTGAGTGCAGTACTACAGGTACTGAGTAAAGGCTGAGGTTCCAAAGATCCAAACTAGATATGAACCACAACATCGAATATTACTTAATTAAACCCATACAGGTAAAAATGCATCAACAGAAATTCAATGTAAATATACAAAATATAATAAAAAGTATTAATTTAAGCTCTAAAACATACCATTATACAACAATGTTTAATTCTTACTGTACTCCTAAAAATAAATCTAATCATGACCCAGACTCCAAATTTAACTTGTGTCACTGACTTCTGCATATCTTACAGAAATTAATTAAACTGACCTTTCATCCAATATGGCATTCGACAAAGGTGAATTCCACCAAATATTTGTGATCAACTAAGTTTCAGTAACTCTGTCCTCAATCAACTGCCTTACTCCCCCTTGTAACTCCATTACCAGGCCATTAGTGAAATGAAACTTTGTTGCTTCAAAAGTCTATTTCAGGTTTCATCAGTCAATCGATTACTTAGTCAGTCCACCACCTACACCAAGTCAGCAATAACTGCTAGTGTGGCACCGCTTGCACTTCCAGAATTAAATAATTAACTAATTAACTACTGGTGTGACAGTTTATGCCTTACCACCGCACTAGCTGATGTGGTATTAACTCTAACCAATAATTACTGTGTAGCAATATTTATCCTGACAGCAACAAATATTGACATTGTTTTGTCTGCCCTGCAAGTGATCATGACTAATATCACACTGTTTCAATGTCTGCAATTACTGAAAGGGTGATCATTTTTAGCTGTCATCAAAAACTGTCTCTGTCATAGTATTTGACCTGTCAGCTATAGCTGTTAAGGTGCTAATGTCGTCCTGCAAAGACATTTCAGAAAGCAGATTTTCAGATTCACACAAGAATGAACTGTAACACCTGAAATACGTAATCAAACTTCTGAACAAATACAATAACTAGAAAGTATTCCATTAAATATTTAAGCCACTTTATAAAGGGATTTTTGCAGAGCTATGCCCCTCACATATACATACACACACACATATATATATATATATATATATATATATATATATATATATATATATATATATACTTATTCAGTATATATCTACAAATATACACTTATGCAACATATATCTCTATCTCTATCCATCTACATACACACACACGCACACGCACACACACACACACACACACACACACACACACACACACACACACACACACATATGGGTATAGAACACTGCATCAAATGTACAGTTTCCTGACAAACAGTATGGCTATGCCAATTTGTCGACACAGACAGGGGGTCGAAAGGTGTGCAAGATCGACAATCCCCAAATATGGGAATATTTCCTTTCCCCAGAGATTGTGCAACCTTAGAGTTAGTATATATAATTAGCAGGGAGTGTGAGGGGTGCATTCCCTCCACAATGGAGTGCAGGGGGGCTTGCCAGCCTGCAAAAACACATGATGTTGGTTTACTCCACTCCTGGGTAATCCCTGAAGCATCTGCAAAACATGATGTTACTGGTGCAGTCAACATCTGGACATTGATCTGTATGGAGTCAGGACACTGCACATTTGATGCAGCCTTACATCAATCTATACATATATATATATATATATATATATATATGTATATATATATATATATATACACATATACATATATATATATATATATATATATATATATATATATATATATACACACATATACATATATATATATATATATATATATATATATATATATATATATATATATAGGGTTACAATTACATGCTTATGGCTTTGAAGGTCGAGTTGAGCTGTGCAGACCCTGCACTCCCAAAGTCAGAATGTCGAATACCAACATTCCCGACTGTTCAAACTTGTCCCCCTTCCAGAATCATGTTAAAACTTATTCCTGGGTAGAGAGCATCAGGAGGTGTCAGTGTTTGGTGTGTTTTTCAGGTATGGTGGCATTCAGCATGCCAACGTTTGATGTAGGATTGCAATTATTGCTCAACATGATCTTCCAAGCCTTGAGCATTCAATAGTAAACCATATATGGGGACTTATATATATATATATATATAAACAAACACATATATTACATATATGTATACCCATGTGTGTGTGTGATATATATATATATATATATATATATATATATATATATATTTATAAAAACTAACATATATATTACATATATATATATACCTATGTGTGTGTGATATATACATATATATATGGTTTCACTTCATATACTCAAAATGCTGAAATCCCGAATTTCAGCATTTCGAGTGCATGTAGCCAAAACCATCACAACACCGAAACCACAAACCCGAGCACACATACACTATACCACACACAAACCACAACACATACAGCACAAAAAAAAAAAAAAACAAAATACCACACATACCCACACACCCCTACTTATATATACTAACTCCAAGGCCGCACAGAGAAAAAAAACCTCAAACACACACATTCTACAGTCCCCCGCGCACACACACACACATCACACACACACATAAGTTCCAAAAATGCTCACATACACTCAGTCACCTGAAAGTCCAAACACAAACATCCCAAACAAACACTTCTCATAATGCAGCGTTGCTCCATAAGCGCGAATTTGACATATCTGCATTCACGCTTATGCACTTTCGCTATTCTGAAGTTTTGGCTTCATGAACTTGAAATGCTGAAATTCGATATTTCCGCATTTCGAGTATATGAAGTGGAACCATATATATATATATATATATATATATATATATATATATATATATATATATATATATATATATATATATATATATATATGTATATATACACACATACACACACACACACACACACAATGAAGTAAAAAAGATTTTGAGGAAATATAATTATCTGGGTAAGCGTGAGCAACTACAGATCCAGGAACTATACAGATAGCCTTTTAAGGAGTTTCTGAAGTTACTCCAAAAACAGAACCGCTGCAAATAACTCACTAAATACCAAATCCAAGCAGCCACACCAGTCCGGAATCCACCACAGCGCAAGGAGCACGAACTCACGATAAGGTAACAAAAACCACAGTTTATTAACGTGCAAGCAAATAATATATATCACACACGTTTTCGTCATACAATTCGACTTCCTCAGATAAAAACACCTAACAAACTGATGTTTAAATAGTACCCACACATCATAAATCAATCAATCAATTATAATAAATGCAATTAACCAAGTATCTAAAAAATTTTTATATTAAAACTACTTAGAATTCTAAAGTTCTAGAGTTTCTGAAGTTGTTGAAGGACATTATTTGTCTTAGTAACTGAAGAAAGGTGTTCCATTTCTTAGATATACCGTTTCTTATAATAATATCACTCTTTTCAATCTTTCTGCCACTAATAATTTACTATTATTTTTCTTTTGTCCTCTTCCAACATTTATGCCGTCTTACAAATATCTTTCAGTCTCTTTCACCATTTGGTCTTATCCCAAGTTTACTACCAAGAGTAAGACAGAAACTCCATATTAAAGGAAAACACAACATTCCTCCCCGGGTTCCACCTCAAGCAAGAGTTTAACTACTGCCCTAACATAATACCTTAAGATCTGGAATTATATTTATAGATTTAGCTAAATCTTCTGAATTAGTAGCTTATGCTACAATTGAAAGGAATCATTTCTTTATAACTAGCTGGGTAATGAACTGGTTAACTAACAGATAGCAAGCAGTAAATGTACAAGGAGTATTACTTGACTTTGTACCTATGTCAAGAGGGATACCATAAAGGTCAGAAAGCATACTTAACTCATTCAGTTTAGTATTTGCATCACCTCCTAACAATAACTGTTGGTTGAACAAATACATTGACACATTACAAAACTGGCTTTCCAATAACCATTAAAAACAATATAGTCACAATCAACTCATACTTAGCTAAAATCTCAAATTGAGCTAATAACTCTGGTTTATGTTTTTGTGCTAAGTGATGTATTTCCGGAAAGAATGCATACCTTAGTCTCTTTATTTGGATTCAAGAGAAGTGGATGAAGTTACCTATTTCAAGGACCTTGGAGTTTCTATTACTTCTAAGGTTTCCTTTGGTATGCATGGAGATGAATTATGGCATGAAACAGTTACATATCAAGCTTAATCATATTAGTAAAAGGGATGAACAATGCATGATTAATCTCTATGAGACATCAGTTAGACGGATTATACAATATAATGAGAATCTGTTCAGAGGAAAGTTATGAAAAAATACTACATAACTTCAGTTACATGGACAGATGTAATCACTTAAACTTGTTTACACTGCAATACAGATTCTAGAGAGGATTATTTATCTTGGCAAATAAGGCAATAAACATTAAACAGAGGTAATTTTGGGCTGGATAAGACACAACAATCTTCAATATAAATTATAATTAAATAAAGCTAAAGTCAGGAGTCTATTTTGTTACAGCTAATAACTACAATGTGGAGTAAACTTCCAACAAGGATAAAGAAATCTGAATTGTTATGTAGTTTTAAGAAAAACTTGGATAACTGGGTGGGTAGCTCAGCCCCTGATCATTCTTTACACTTTTCAGTGTTCCTTGACATCCTCATGACCTGAACACGTTAATAACTTATCAGTACTCTACTAATGAATACATAATTACTTTCTTTAGATGATCACATAACCGCCTACAAATGGTATTAAATAGAATCCAAAATTAATTTCATAACTTCTGCATTTTTGTTCAGATTTACTGAAAAACTGGTTATAGTGATACATACAACTATCTGGTCCTCCAATATGTGCAGTGCAGAAATAATGGTTGTTTTTCAGTATACAGAAGCCCACACACCTTTCATACAAATCAGGTACACAGTATGATGTTCTAATGGGTGTCAGAATCATGCCTACCAGAAAAAAAAAACAATGGCCATGCTACTGCTCAGTTATTCTTTGGTGTGTGTGTTGTTGAGAGGGGTAGAACAAGGATACTGCAAAAACACGGCTTATTCCTGAGCCGGGTTTGTTAGTGCCACAGTTGACTGCATTACTGTTGTGTTTGATGGACAGCTAACCTGAATATATGATTTTCGCACTACTTTTAAGAATTATGCATTCAATCCTCTCCTTATCTAATGTCAAACAGAGCTGGCAATCTGACAGTAATTCACTAGAGTGAGTACCTAGCTTAATTATTTGACATTCTACAGCATCATCCTTGTAAATGAACAAGAATAACATGTGACTGCAAAATATGTGACAAGAATAAAAGATATATCCATGTTGCTGTGGTAACCAACTCCCTATATCATGCATGTTTAAGCTAAAACAGTTAAAATAAATGTATGTATTCCCTGTAGATATTTTGCTGATAACAATACAGTCTAGGGACAAGAAGGCAGTAACATTTTCTTCTCTCACTTTTTTCCCTGCACTGCACATGAAATGCATGCACTAACTGCAAAAGTCTTTTTGTATTCTTCAGCCACATCAAAAATACTCACAGCACCACCAGAAATATTTGAAGAGTGGGACACAGAACAACGCTACAGTGAAATAGATAGTGGATGCATTCAAGGTTTTCAGTTTACTAAGGTGATGAGACACAAAATATCAACTGTAGTTCTGGGCAGCCTTCTGCTAACTCAGGGCTTGAAAGCTGAGCAAGATTTTCAGGCAGGCCACACATTAACTATGATTTCACTAACATAGGGCTCAGTGGCCCATAAACACTTGTCAACCACAGGGCCAAAACTGTTACTAACATAAGGTTCCTTGTCTCAGGCCTGCTAGGTGGCAGCATCACAGAATCTGTAAAAACAGCTGTCAAAGCCAAACAAAGATTTGGAGATGAAGGCAAGTGGTCCCCAGGACTGCCAATCAGAGCACAATGGACAGACCTAATTCTGTCCTAAGACACTACTCTGGTCTGCCAATCATATTGCCACAAACTACTGACTACAAAACAAGGTATTCTGGTACTAGAGAAAATCAATAATGGTGAGTTTGGTGGAGATTTAAATAATGTCTTGGAGTGTAAAGAGACTTTGTGGCAACTTGTACTGGGTGCTGATAAGTCACCTGGTCTCAATGAGTCTATAAATTTAAAGTGTTTTTTTAATATATAGGTAATTTAGTTTTATTTAAATGACTTCATTCACTTATAGTCAACACTATATATATTTTACACTAGTTTTTACTTTTTGTGTTTATAATTGTTACTTTATTCAATTTTCTGTTATTTATTTTATTTAAAAAGGTTTTTACTTAGATTCATGCTCATTATTGCATTATATTTATATTATTTTATATTATTCGATATAAGTAATTATTGTATTGGTGTCATTTCCTGTATCGTTTGGTATTTAAGGAACCTGGGTAATTGTGTATTTGTTTCTGAAGAAGTTCACGTATTAAAATTGGTGGATGAAAGCGCTAAACAGTTGGTTTCTCTTTAGGTTTCCTGGCTACTACACCAGTTTCAGTATGGATTAATTTTATGTTTTTTTTGTCTGATTTTTGCGGTTATTATGTGATGAATTCCACTGCCAAACCCTTGGAATTTAAACAAACTCCAAGACTACATAATGTTTGACAATGACTGTACAGATGATTGCAAGTGATGCATAATATTTGCAAATGAAAATATGTTAATATGTTTCATTTATATAAATGTATGAATGCCTATGTCATAAATGATAATTTAATAAAGATGTTTCTTGTTTAAAAAATGTGATTCAATTATGTTTTAGATCAATTGTGACACTTTTTGTAGATAAAATATACTACACGCATATCCACATTTATCAATTTTGGCATCACCTTGGCCATTTTTTAGCCATTATAAACATAAACACTTTATAATCATGGTTTAGAAATGGACCTATATGAAACTGGATCTGATGGGTCTTCATAGGATCGTACAAGGTTACTAGGCTATTGGCCCTGAGGGCCTTATAAGCCTAGCCAAGAGTTTAGCCCATGTTTAGACAAATCAGCACCCAATTCCCCTGACCAGCAGGAACATGGGTGGAATCGGGTTTCCCATTTTTTCCATCAGCCCAGCTATCCAAAAAAAGGGGTAAAGAGCTGCTCTGCTTGATGTGGAGAGGGAGTCTATTCCATGGATGAGGGAGTCTCTGGGACACAAATCTGTCCTGCCAACAAGTCTTATTGATGTCAGAGAGCAGGTTGAGGCCGTGTGTGCAGGTTACTCGAGTGGAGCTTGACTTGTGGATATGGCAGCAGTCCCATCAAGGTGGGGGTCTATGATCGCCTTGTATGCCAGACAGAGGTCACCTCTGATGAGTCTGCATGAAACTGAGTAGAGGGATAGGACTTTTGGCCTATCTGTGTATGGTAGATGTTTGAGGCCCTGGATTCTCCTGGGGAGAAGCCTCTGTGGTCTCTCCAGCTGCTGCATGTGCTTTGCAAGGTACATGCCAAAAGGTGCATTGTACTCAATAATGGGCCTTATAAGGGAAGAATACAGGGATGTTATGACCTCCTTGTCTGTGGATGAGATACTCTTACTTATGTGGTGGGTCATGTAGAAGACTTTCCATACCACGGAAGCAACATGGTGGTCAAAAGTCAGGTTGCTATCAACTTGGGTGCCCAAATCCCTCATGACTGATTGAGTGCTTAGGACGTTGCTATTAATGTGATAATTTGTGGGGACTTCACTCTCCCCAAAGGGGATGATGATGCATTTTTTGGTATTCAGCTTGAGGCCATGTTTCGAGTACCAGTCATTTGTCTGAGTGAGACCTTCTTGGAGGATGTCCACATCACTAGGGGAACTGATGACAGCACCCAGCTTGCACTCATCTGCAAACTTGGTCAGCCATAGCCAACTGGTTTTGGCCTGCACTTCAGAAAGTATATCCCAAATAGAGGCCGCAACACCAAACCCTGGGGTATGCCACTTGTTATCGGGTCTACTGTTTGAGGTGGTTTCCCCTATTTTGACTACACCTTTACCATCTTTAGGTGTTACAGCCACCACAGCTTTCTTTCAGGATGTTGGTGCTTCTCCTTCCTTTAAAATACTGTCAAGCAAAACCTTCCAGATCTTTATCACTTTCTCCCTCCTAGTTTCCAAACTTCCACAGGAATACTATCTATTCCTAGAAACTTTCCTGCAGATTAATTACACATCACCATTTTTATCTCATCTCCTCCTATCCTAGCTGTTATTAACTGAGCTTCATCCACCTCTAATGTTGGCATATTTAATTCTTCCATAAACATTTCCATTTGTACTTTTTCTTGATTTCCACATTTCTCTGCTTTATACAGATTTTCATAACATTTTTGAAATATCTGTATTATCTCTACAGGATCTCTGGTTATTTTACTTGTTATAAGCTCCCTAAACTTGGCAACAAACCTTTCTGCTTTCCAATCCCTGAGCCGTTGTGCTAAAAGCTTTTGTGCTCTGCAGTTATCAAAAACAGTTGTTTAACAACAGTTTTTCTAAACTCATGCATTTTATTGAGGTAGTCCCTTATTTTCTCTTTAATACTCTGCAGTTGCTGCTCTTCTTGCTCTGTGAGATTCCCTTATTCTGCAAAGCTCTAACCTTTTCAGTGACACTAAATAATTGTTATTACTTCTTAACCATATCTCTCTTTTTTATTTTTCCATCCTATTTTTAAAATCCACTTTCATTTTATCCAACTACCTAGCTAAATTTAGTGAAGAAATGTCTATCTTCCCTAATAACTCTTGAATAATTTCCACTGCCCATTCCTTAAATTCCTCTCTGTTTAAAAGATAGGTGGGGAAGATCCAGTATCTCATTTTTATTTCATTAACCTGCATTTTTATTTTAATTATTGAGCAGAATAAACACAAATACCAACCCTTTCTGGGAAAGAAGTCCCAGTAAAGAAAAACAAAGAATTAATCCAGCAAGACGAAGGGACTCCAAAACGTCCAGTTTCAATAAAAAACCTTTATTGTCGACACCACAAGCACTTTCACAGACTAAGCTGCTTCTTCAGGTAATGTCTATGAAACTAAAAAACTCAGTTTAAATAACATATACTACTTCCTTTGATTAATCATGTGACATCAATACACTCAAATTATTTAAACAGTCACAAAAAAGCATATGCATAGCACTTAAGTACAGAAATCATAATACATTCATAAAAATGCATATATAACAACACATTCATTAAACAAGCTGTATCTAGAGAAAATGATAGATAAGAACTTGCTAGATTATTTTATGATTATAGACCCACTACTGCCTATAATACAAGGTCTTCTGAAAGTTCATAAAAATGCACAAAACCCCTCTATGCGCCCTATTATGGCAGGATGTAATTGGCTGACAGAGCCCCTTTCTATTTATTTGTGAAAAACTTTGAGACCATTGTTAAACAAGAATATGGTTATCTTGAGGGATACTCAGCATTTTCTGAACAATTTGTTTGCTTTTTTGGATGCTAACACTGGTAAAATGTTTATGCATGAATTCATTTTTGTCATTATGGATGTCACCTCCTTATTCACTGTCATACCTAATGATGAAGGGGTCTTGAAGGTTGAACAGTTTTTGCACACTTTAACTTGGGAGAGATGGAAATCTCTGTTGAGTGTACTAGTGAATAGTGTTGGAAAATAATGGTTTTGTATTTAATAATTCCATCTATTGGCAATGTCATGGCGTAGCTATGGGCACTTCGTGTGCCAATAGCTATGCCAACACTGTGATGGCTATTTGGGAAATGAAGCATATATCCGAGGGACCCTACTCCAGATTAATACCTTTTTATAGAAGGTTTGATGATTTGTTTTTTTCTGTGGGTAGGTAGTAAACAGCAGCTAAGAGAATTTCAGGTGTATGTAAATAATACAACTAATTATTTACATTTTTCTATGGATGCATCAACACACAGTATGAATTTTCGGGTTCTTATTACATGATCAGAAGATCACAATTTCGAATGCTCAGAAGAGCAAAAATGCCGCATATCGAAGTTTGTATTATGGGATCGCAGTACAGTGAAGATCGGAATACCTGCCCTTTCCTCACTGTAGTGCGATCTCGGAGTTGGCATATATATTTAGTGAGGGGTGTGGGGGGCACAGCTCCCCACAATAATAGTTTCGATATGCGGCATTTTCGCTGTTATGAGCGTTCAAAATTGTGATCTTTCGATCACGTAATAGGAACCCGAATTTTCTTGATGTTACTGTTGAAGTGGAAGGGAATGGCTCCATTTTTACTAATTGTATAAGAAACCATGCTATGTTAATCATCTTTTGTACAGGCATAGTATGCACCCCACCCACATTTTTAGTAACGTGGTTAAGAATCAAGTTTTTAGAGCCTCCAGGTTAAATGTACGTGCAAAGGAGTTTCAACAGCAGGTAGAAACTACACAGCATTGTTTAAGGATGACAGGTTATAGTGACTGAAAATAATTGAAAATGTAGAGACGATTAAAAGCTGAAGGGAGATCACAGCTAAACCTTACTTTTCAAAACCTGCATCAGACAGATTAATGTATAACAGGAACAAACAATGTAAACTAAGGGTACCACTACATTATTCTAGTATTGTTTCTATGGACATGAATGTTATTAAGAAACACTGGAAATTCCTTATGATAGACAAAGATATTTCCAGTGTGAGTAAATAAAAGAAAATACGCCCAAAAGAGCAAAAACTATAACATAAATACAAAAATAAATAAAAACGCCACCACAGTGGTATGACCACAATCAATGAACTGGAAAAACTTTAATAGTAAATGTCACCGAGCTCCCTTTAGTTTCAACACTGAACTTAAAGAAACACTATTGTTAATACCAGGGAAAGTTGTAGCATTGGTTCTAAACTGCCAATCTAATTCTAACTTTTCCAAGTAAGTTTTCAAGTCACCATCTCTACCATAATCAATCACCCTGTCAAGAACACAAAAATATAAACTTTTTGAAACTATCACATCCCACAGAGTGATTGTACAATGCACCTTCATTCCTTTTCCGATTAATGTCCCTAACATATTCCAAAATTCTTTCTTTTAATTTTCTAGTGGTTTTGCCCATGTAAAAAGCTGGGCAAGACAAACATGTTGCCACATATATCACCATCTTAGTGTTACAGTGGCCAGGACATGGGATAGTACAATAGTACCCTTCTAGCATCACATAGGGGCCTGTACTGATGTATTTACAAGCTTTACACGTTACACTTCGATATGGTAGATCTAAGCCTTTTGTTGTTACAAGGTTTTTCAAACCAGTTCTTTAAATTTGTACCCCTAGTAAAAGTGGTTCCTGGTTTACTACCTAGGATATTTTTGAGCTCAGGACCCAAAACTAAGTCCCATGTATTGTTAACCACTGCTCTAATTTTCAATGCTTCGTTGTTGTTAGGGAGAACCAAAACACTTTCTGACACAGTGTTGTGTCTTGTATCCAAAGTGAACCCATGGTCAGTGGATAAAATGGGGGTAAACATGTCCTTTCTTCTTTCACAAATTTAATTTCTAGTTTTAATAAGAAACTTGGTGGGGTAACCACTTTCTTTGAACATTCTTACTAGTGTGTACATCTTGCCCTTAAATTCACTGTCATCACTAGTCAGTCTTGAGATCCTGACCATATGTCCTTTTACTACACTTTTCTTTTGATGCTTTGGATAACAACTGTCATAATGAAGCAGTGAATTAGAGTATGTATCTTTTCTGTACACCTTACAGTTCAATTTGTTGTTAATTTTATCCTAAGTCACGGAGATGTCTAAAATATCTATCATATCTTTCCCAATTTTGTGGGTAAATTTTAAGAATGTCGTGGTGTTAAGTACTCCATAAAATCACCAAACTCAGCATCTGTACCCCTCTAAAGGATGAGAATGTCATCCAAAAACCTTAACCATGTAATAACTTTGTCATAAAACTTTGATGGAAAGACCCATTTTTCCTCCCATTGCGCCATTTTTAGACATCTTAAAAAGGACCTTATGTTACTCAAGGAATAAACATGAATATAGCAGTAATGCCACTTTAGCCAGTGGCACTTGCAGTGTATGCGCTTAAACTGACAGGAGTTCTACTTTTACACACCCTGACCAGGATAGAATATATAGGTTCAAAGTATTTGCTACTTGTAGCACATCCCATGTTGTTTACTTGGCCCACTGTTTACTGTGTTCAAAATTTTATGTAAGCAAGACGGATAGAACGCTTAGAGAAAGAATAAAGGGACATCTGTATCATATCAGCAAAGGGAATAAAACTAATGCCCTTGCAAAACATGTCATTGCCAGTGGTACTGAGCATACTTTTAAGTTTTTGGTTATACGGAGGGTGCATGAGACATTAAAAGGTGGCGACATCAGGAATAGTACTGAGCAACTTGAGTCTAAGTCGATCATTAGACTGAGAGGTGATAGTAGGCATGGACTCAATGATGTGGTCCCTATAAAACCTAAGTTGAAATCTAGGAACCTTAGACGCTGAATGTTTTTTACCTATATATTATTGCATTTTTTTATGTTTTATATATAGAACTGCGGTGGTGGTGCTGCGGTAGCGCTGTCGCCTCACAGTAAGACGTTGTCCCATTCGATTCTCAGCTAGCGCGTCTTCTGTCTGGAGACATGCGTGAATGGGCGTACCTTCGTTGAAGGTTGTGCGTCAGGGCTGGCAACTCGGCACAAAAAAATCCATTGCCAATCATTAGCGGACTGGAGTTCCGCTGTGGAGACCACTAACCGGAAAAAGCCAAAAGACACAGCAGCAGCAGCATATAGGGTCTATATTATATTATCACATGCTTACAAAAGCGAATGATAATTAATCGACCCCATGTAAGCGAAAGCTTACAACGTCAAAACATCAGAATAGCGATTTTTTTCCAAGAAAAAAAAATCACTGTTCCAAAATAAAAAAAAAAAAAAAACAACTTTAAAACATTACATAATGTGGAGGGCTTTGCCCCCCAGCATGGGGACTGTGCTCCCACACACCCCCTACTTAAATATCCCAACTCCGGGATCGCACTACAGTGCCAAAAACGGCAAAGTAACGAAAGCAGCCAAGCAAATTCTTTCCCAGGGAAAGAATTTGCTGAAAAGCCGCTTTGCTATTTTGCCTTTTCGCTCTTTTCGGTTCGAGCAAGATGCATTCGACAAACTGTGTCTGTGATCTTGTAATTGGGAACCTATATATATATATATATATATATATATATATATATATATATATATATATTTGTTACATATGCATTTTTATGACTGTATTATGATTTCTGTACTTAAGTGCTATGTATATGCTTTCATGTGACTGTTTAATTTGAGTGTCTTGATGTCACATGATTAATTAAAGGAAGTAGTATACGGTATTTAAACTGAGTTTTTAGTTTGATAGACATTACCTGAAGAAGCAGCTTAGTCTGTGAAAGCACTTGTGGTGTCAACAACAGAAGTTTTTATTGAAACTGGCCATTTTGGAGTCCCTCCGTCTTGCTGGATTTATTTTAATTATTATTGGTGCATGATCTGAAATATGTATTGAATGCGTATCAAGACTTCCAATTAAATGTACGTTCCTGTGAAATATAATTTATGTCTAGCCTAGCCTAGTTTTTATACCTTGGAGAATAATATGTAAATTGTCTTCAACCTCCTGCTACTGAATTCACATCTTCCATGACTTTTAGTTATGTACTCACCATAACTTCAGATGTTTGGGATCCATCTCGCCTACATTCTGACTGATGGGTTCGGAGCCGATCCCTCGGCTCCGACTCGGCACGCTTATGCCAAAGAGCGAAGTCTCTTATTGGCTGAGCTTACTATATCCCAGGATGCACCACTACCAGTCGCCCAGATCTAGTTTGTCCGCATACATGCACACATGCACGCCCTGCTTATATAACATCGTCAGATGAAACAAGATAAAACAGTAGAACTCAAAACCGTTCAATCTCTTCTGATCTCCAAGGCAGGGGAAGGAGGGTGGGTATTATGAATGTAGATGGATCCCAAACATCTGAAGTTATGGTGAGTACATAACTAAAAGATGTTATGTGATCCTATCTCGCCTACATTCTGACTGATGGGACAGCGCCCTAGCACCTGAATCCTGGGTGGCTCACTGGAAAACACTCCTGAGTACTGTGGAACCAAATGATGCTCGTCCTTTAGATGCCACATCCAATTTGTAGTGGGAAATGAAAGTGTGCGGATTGGACCAAGTAGCCGCAGCACAAATCTCCGATATAGCGAGCTTGGAATGAAAAGCTATAGAAGTAGCCATAGCTCTGGTAGAGTGAGCTTTGATAGATGTTGTAAGTTGCTTATTCAAGAAGAATAAGCCTGAGTTATGCAATCTCTAATCCATTTGGAAATAGTAGCTTTTGTGATGGTTTTACCCAATTTATTATCTGAGAAGGACACAAACAACTGGTCTGACTTACGAAGTTGCTGAGTCCTGTCTAAATAGAAGCGTAATTGCCTGTGAACATCCAATTTATGGAGAGTGTATTCTGCTTCATTGGAGAAATTTG
The DNA here is from genome assembly GCF_019279795.1 of Protopterus annectens. Taxonomy (NCBI): domain Eukaryota; kingdom Metazoa; phylum Chordata; order Ceratodontiformes; family Protopteridae; genus Protopterus; species Protopterus annectens. Next base: position 847,120,303 of record NC_056743.1, on the reverse strand, counting down.
GGAAGAAAACTGGTAGCTCTAGAGACTGTTGGAGACAAAGATTAGAACAGACCTTTGGGACAAAGGATGGATTAGGCCTAAGAGATACTCTGTCCTTGTGGAAAATCAAGTACGGTGGTTTAATGGACAGGGCTTGAAGCTCTGAAACTCTTCTTGCAGAAGTAATTGCAACTAAGAAGGCAGTTTTCCAAGACAGATATTTTAAGTCACATGTAGCAGCCGGTTCGAAAGGGGAAGATGTCAATGCACGAAGCACTAAATCTAGATCCCACGGAGGCGCAGGATGAAAAACTGGGGGTCTCAACAGGCCCGCACCTTTAATGAAAGTTTTGCATAATCTGCTGCTCATCAATGGAGGATCCATGGACTCGTGAAATTTAGAGATTGCCGCTAGTTGGACTTTAATAGTAGAAACAGAAGATCCTTGATTAAATAGGGATGTTAAAAATTCCAAAACCTCTGGGATAGGAGCAGTGATAGGGTCTAAGCCCCTGAGTTGAGCCCAGATAGCAAACCTTTTCCACTTACTGAGGTACAGTTTCTTAGTGGTGGGTTTGTGGGCCGAAGATAAAATGTGAATAACTTCCGGGTCTAATGTGTGACTCCTGACTAAAGTCGGAAGTGGAGGAGCCAAGCTGTCAACTTCAAAGATCGAAGGGACTGATGCTGTTGTCCCGACTGATGAATTAGCAGGTCCGGAATTATGTCTAAAGTCCACGGATCGTCCACCGCATGTTTCTTCAGGTAAGGAAACCATACCTGACGAGGCCAGTATGGGGCAATCAGTATCATTGTGGACCCCAATTGAGAAGCTTTTTGAATGACTTTGGAGAGAAGTGGGATCGGAGGAAAGGCATAAAGTAGCCCTGTTGGCCAAGGTTGTGTTAGAGCATCCATAGCTGGTACTCCCTGATGTGGAGTCAAGGAGAAGAACCTTTTGCACTTGGTGTTTAGTGGAGTTGCAAATAGGTCGCAGCACGGCGTCCCCCATCTCCGAAAAACCTGGTCTGCTACTGTTTTGTTTAGGGACCACTCGTGAGGAGAGAGAACTGTCCTGCTTAATCTGTCTGCCAGTATATTTGATTTCCCTGGAATGTGGGTCGCTACCAAGAAACGGCTGGTAGCTACCGCCCATTCCCACACCCTCATGGCCTCTCTGCAAAGGGGGTAAGATCTGGTCCCTCCTTGCTTGTTTAGGTACCAGACCACCGACATGTTGTCTGTGTGGATGGCGATTATGCCCTGAGGGAGAAACCTGTGTAAGGCCTGTAGGGAAAGAAGAACCGCCCTCATCTCCAATACATTGATGTGGAGAAGAGTTTCGTCCGGAAGCCAGGTTCCCTGAACTAACCTGCCCAGACAATGCCCCCCCCCACCCTGTCTGGGAGGCATCTGTCGTCAGGGTGACCACTGGAGAGGGAAGAACAAAAGGACTTCCTTGATTTAGATTGGATGTCTGAAGCCACCAGCGAAGGTCCCGTTTGCATGTTTCTGTAATCATGATGGGATGATTGAGGGGAAGGTCCTGAAAGGACCATTGAGTCGACAATAGCCACTGAAGAATCCTCATGTGCAATCTTGCCAGAGGAACTAAAAGAACCGTGGCAGACATTGAACCTAAAACTTGTAGAACCATCCTGGCTGGGGCTTTGGATCTTGAAATCAGAGCTTGGACTTGGCCCTGTAAAGTTTGGATCCTTTCGGCAGGAAGAAAAACGCGCATCAATTTTGAGTCTATCTCTGCTCCTATAAACCTTATGCGCTGAGAGGGCAGCAAGACAGACTTTGACCAATTGAATGTAATCCCCAGGGTGGCACCCAGGGAGATGGTGGCTTTGAGGTTGTCCATTAGTAGATGCCTGGTGGTGGCAGTCAGGAGCCAGTCGTCCAGATAGGGAAACACTTGGAATCCAAGGCTCCTCAGGTGAGCCGTCACTACTGCCAAACACTTGGTGAACACCCTGGGGGCTGTGGTGAGACCAAAGGGCAGTGCACAAAATTGGTAATGACTGACTCCCAGGCTGAAGCGCAGATACCTCCTGGACGCCTGATGTATCGGTATGTGATAATAGGCGTCCTGGAGGTCTATGGAGCACATCCAAACATCCTTCTCCAACAATGGGAGAATGGATTGTAACGTGACCATTCGGAATTTGGATTTCGTGACGGATTGGTTCAGTCTGCTGAGATCCAATATTGGTCTCAGGTCCCCTGTCTTTTTTGGCACTTAAAAGAACCTGGAGTAATTTCCGGATCCGATCTGGTCTGTGGGGACCGGTTGGATGACTCCTTTTTCTAGCAGCTTTAAAGCTTCTGCGGCTGCTATTTCCCTTTGACTGGGTGGTGGGTCCGGGATTTTTTTGGACGGTGGAGGTGAGTATGTGAATGGGATGGTGTAACCTCCGGCAATGATCCGAAGCACCCATCTGTCCTGAGTGATTGACTCCCAGGCTTTTAGGTGCTTGGCAAAACGACACCCGACTGGCTCCGGAGCAGCACAGCCGGGCAATCCCTCATGATGTGTGGGAGGCTGAAGAGCCACGAAAGGACTCGCGGTCTCCAGAATTGCGGGGCCCTCTGCCGCCTCTGGGACGGCGTCTCCCAGAAAAATTTCCCCGTCCTCTGCCTCTGGAAGGGGAATCTTCCTGCTGTTGGGGGAAAAACTTACGAGATTTACGGAACCACATCTTCCCCCCTCCTTTAGCCTTGGGGTAAGGCCGAAAGGGAGTGGAATAACGGGCACCTACGGCAGATAAAGTTTTTCCCTCTTGCTCACAGCGGGTAAGGGTGTCTTTAAACTTAGGTCCAAACAAAGAGGACCCATCAAAGGGAGCGTCGGCGAAGGAAGACTTGAAGGCCTCCGCAAACTGACACAAGCGGAGCCAGGCTTGTCTCCGTAGAGCCACGCCTGTGCCTGCCGCTCTACCCGCCCCTTCGGCCGCATAGGAAATGAGCCTCATGGACGAGTTAGAAATTGACGTAAGGATAGCCAACTGAGAGCTAACCGATTGGGCTAGCTGCTCAGGTAGGTTACCCGAGAGGGAATCTGACAACTCCTTGACCAGATCCCTCTGAAGCCTGGTAAAATGTGCCAAATAATTCAGAGACCTTAAAGTAAAGGCCGCTGAAGTCAGGGCACGCTTCGCACCTGTCCATGCTCCTAGACTCCTTATTAGGAGGATGGACGGACGTTGAAGCCTCTGCCACGTCCTGTTGTGTAGCAGATGCCACCACCATGGCATCTACAGCCACGCCTTTAGTGAGGAACTCCTTCTCGGGTGGGGCAGACAAAAATTTATTAGGACGAGAAGGGACTGGTTCCATGGTATCTGGATGCTCCCACGCCCTCCGACAAACTAAATCCAGAAGCTCGTCGAAGGGCGGAGACACCCAGGAGGCGGAGGGCTGAGCCCCAAAGGCCTTGAGGAGCACTGACTCATCAGCAGAGGGGGGTTTGGATATCCAGCCGCCTCGTTGTTTGAGGATCTCTAAGATGTCTGCAAATGAGACATCATCCGAGGACGACTGGGGACCCTCTGCATCATCAAGATCAGTGTCCGATGTAATAGACTCGGGGAGTCCACGTGCTTCCTCTTGCACGATCTCTTCCTTGGGGTTCCTCCGAAGACAACTCCGAAGAACCCTCAGGAGGAGGGGAACCCCAGTGGGGTAACCTCAGGCCCAGGGCTCCGCTGCCTACGGACAGGGGAACTGCCAAAGACCCAGTCTCCACGCCCAGGGAAGGTGCCGGTAAAGCCGGAGAGATGGCAAGAAGACTTGGCCAAGGCACTCCTCATGGCTCTGAAAGCCGGACCCCAGAATCCTGGGAGTGTCCGGTCCCCGAGCCATGATAGCCGACGGAAGTCCCGCAGCCGGGCACCGAGGGGAGGCTCGGAACCGAAGCATAGGTCCCAAACCTCACCCCGGGTCCAGCCGAAGAAGTCCGTGTACCAAACTCAGACCCGAAGGCCGGGTTGGAGTAAGGGTCGGAGCCGACCCTAAGATCTCCACCGGCTCCAACAGCACCTGCTCCGACGGAGCCGAAGCAGTCGGAGGAGGAATGGCAATGGGGTGGGCCAGGGCTATCGGCTCCGAAGCCAACTGGGTCGGAACCGAAACAAATTTTTGGAAGACTGGGGACTGGAACAGTCTTTGGAGCACCCTGTCTATATCTGAATCCGACATCCTCGAAGACCGAGAGGAAACTGAACGGGTTCGAGACGGCCTCTCCAACGGCCCCAAAGGGCTAGGGGACCGGCTCCGAGGCGACTCGATGACTATCGGCGCCGAAGGAATACACACACTAGATTCCATCGGTGCCGAGGTGGACTTCGCCGAGGAGGAAGTGTCTGAGCGGCGACCCTTGTCGGCTCCGAGACCAGTGGAGCCGGCGAAGGTGACCGCCTCTCGATGCCCCAGCCATCGGCTCCGAAGCCAGAGGAGTCGAGACTGGTGGCATCGAGGCAGACCGTTCCGCCCTCGGCTCCGAAGTCCTTGGAGCCGAAGGAGAGGCCTGCCTATGTCTTTTGGCGGTCAGATCCGACGGACTGGTCGGAACCGACGCCCTTTTCTTTTTAGCCGGAGAAGGAGAGGATGCCAAGGCTTCTTCAAAAGAAGGTTTTATTAACCCCTTAAGAATCAGTTTATTTTTCCTCTCCTGGAGGACCCTTGAGGAAAAAGCGTGACACACGCTGCATGACTCCTGTAAGTGTTTTGCACCCAAACAATACACACAGAGCGAGTGATCGTCTGTGATAGACATTTTGAAATTGCATTTGGTGCATTTTTTGAAGCCCGAAGGCCTAGGATTTTGAGACATTATGGCAAAACAATTTCAGTAATCTTTGACAGAAAAATACAATCACTGACTTTCTGTTTGACACTACCTAATAATAGATTACAGTTATCGCTTAAAAGCGTTGCAAATAACAAGGGTACTTTGAAACCCTGTAAGGTTTTAGGAGGGTTGACTGACCGGGAAGGCCCTAAGATGAAGGAGGCCTACCAAACTCAACCCAATCACACAACAAGTCTTTAACAAACTCCAAACACACACAAAAGTGAAGAATAGCCGTTAAAACAGCTTTTTGTGACAAGAACAGCAAAAAACTGACAGAAAAAGTTAGTAAATTTACTACTCAGCTCAGCCAGCTCGAGACCACGTCTTCGCAGGTTAGCGGCAAATGAGATCTGAGGGACTGGTAGTGGTGCATCCTGGGATATAGTAAGCTCAGCCAATAAGAGACTTCGCTCTTTGGCATAAGCGTGCCGAGTCGGAGCCGAGGGATCGGCTCCGAACCCATCAGTCAGAATGTAGGCGAGATAGGATCACATAACATCCAATATTTTCACTGATTTTTTTCAAAAAATGTACCCTCTTTTGTTATATTGTCACTTCTAGGCCTGCAGATACATCCTCACTGTTGCAAATCAAATTCCATTCCTCACTTATAAGTAATATTCCCTACTGAAAGCTGATCACTTCTCAGAATTTTCTTTAGCTCCATTGCATCAGTTTTAGAATTAACATAAATACATGCCAGCGTAATCCTCCTCCCTTGCCAGCAACCTCTTGCTACTACAAATCTACCATTATTATCTTTCTCCACCTCTTCTATTACTACTGTAGCCCCTCTTGCAATTAATATAACTACTTACCTTTTCCTTTGTCCCAGATATTCCACTGAATAAGTATCCTGAATCCTTTTTTATCAAATTTCACATGCTCATTTCTTTCCAAATGTGTTTTGTATAGCATAACTATTTGCACTCTGAATTTTTTAATGTTGTTCACTACTCTTTTTTTGTATATATCTGTGAGACCATTTACATTTAAAGACAACATGGAACGAGTTGTATTATAATAAGAAGTTATTATTCCCACCTGTTATGTAAAACAGCTTTTTTAATGTCTAGTTTCAGGTTCTGTATTACATGCATACACTAACGTTTGGCAAGTTGATCTTTTATACAGTTGTTTCTTGTCTTATCCATTTGAATCTATGTCACAACTTACAATACTTTTGCTTTAATGAAAACTCTCAAGCAAAAAAAAACAAAAAACTTACACACTCCCAGACACTATTAAATTAATACAAACACACAAAAGTATGTACATCTTCAAATGAAATGTAACCCTCCTAACAGGAACAATCATGCTAAACTCACAGGCTTGCAATGATCTATAATGAAGGTTATCCATGCTAAGATGCATGGTACAGCCTGTGCTTTTACTTAAACTAAATGCTGTTTGTTTTTGTTTTATCTTTATTACTCTCCTGGATGTAGAAAACAACTTAAATGCTTTCAGAAAACATTATCTCCTAGCTATTGGAAAAAAAAGTATTCTGTCTTTATTACCCTTATCAGCTTGTCTCCATAGAAACATGAGAACTAGACAGTTTCCTTCAGCTACAACTTCTCATGTTACACTGTGAGCATTTATTTTCTAGAGGAAAATGTTTCATTACATTCAGTGTTCTTTTACTTACTTGCTTTCCTTTAAAACTTGTTATTAGATCAAACCAAGGGCCTTAGTCCAGCCATTCCCCTATGCAAAAGTAAGAAAATGCATATCAGTTTTACTTATATCATGCTTCTTTGTCCAGGCTTTGTTTTCATTTTTACATTGCAAGGCCTTCATTTCTTGAAACTGAACAAGAAGAAAGAAAGAAAGAAAGAAAGAAAGAAAGAAAGAAAGAAGAAGGGAAAAGGGGGCACCTGTTTACTTTAGTATCCCTCTTACACTCAGCAATAACTGAAAAATCTTTACTTTATAACATGCAATATATGTCATGTTTTATAAAAAATACTGTTGAAAACTTTTTTTAGTTAAATTTACCTCTTTCCCTCCCCTTTCCCTCTTCTTATTCTTCTTCCAAACATTAATGGCATGAAGCAGGGCATATACTTTGTAGTCCCCTACAAGTAAAAGTAAAAACATTCAATATTTCCAGGTTTTCTTGCTCCGCCATATTTCATAAATGTAATTGATGCTTTGTAATCCTACATTTATTCAATAATTTCCAAATTGCTGGTTTTCTTCCTGTTGATCTCCATCTACCATATCCACTCTGTGGTTCATTTCCAATGCACTATTGGTTCCTTTTTCTGTCTTTTAAGCATTTTCCTTTGGTACACTGGAAAATGTTTCACTAGCATCGTCTCTCTATTAGCTTTATTATCAGAAAAATAAGAAGCAGAATCCACTTCTGTTTGATAGCAGACATTTTGTTGGACAAAGTTTTGTATTCTTCCTTAGCATCATCATCATCAACCCCCTTTTTTCCCATGTTCTGCATTAAAAAATGAATTTGACCCTCCAGGAATGAATATTTTAAAGACAGCTGAATACAGCAGTCCGAATTTCACGCCTGCTTCTTGACATTCCCTGATAGGTGGAATAAATTTACTCCTCTTCTGCCCGGTGTATAGTGAGTAATCATTTTCCACAAACATTCTACTGTTTTCCAACATTTAGTACTTTGTCCTTCTGCCACAGTTTTGTCAGAATCAACCCTTTCTGCTGGTAGGATCGCATCTTTACTTTTAGATGTCCTGGCTGCTTTGTCACGGTCAGATTTGGAGCATACACACAAACTGCCCTTTCAATTAACAACTCCTGCTGTGGAATACCAGTCCAGTTACTTATTTGTGCTTTCATAAAATTAATACAGTCCGTTCCTTCCAGTTTCTCTGGTGCAGCAGAAAATCTCAGGTTTTTCCTATGTGATCTGTCCTCTAATTTTGTTCCACAGCAACATCCACTTTTGGATGCTTTTGAACAAGCTGTGGAGGATGACTTATTTAAACTTTACAATGACAATAAAGTCAAATCTAATTTTGTTAATTTAACATACAATGAAAAACAAGCTCTGGACAATCTAAGATGTAATGAAACTATCACAATTAGACAAGCAGATAAAGGTGGCGCCGTCGTCATCATGGATAGTTCTGTATATTGTGAGAAAATGAATGCTATGCTTTCCGACAGTGAGACTTACTTACCTTTATCTAGATATAGTTTGAATAATCTTATTAAGAATGTTCATGCTATGTTATATGATTTGATACTAACCAACGTAATTGATAATGATTTATACTCATATTTACTAGTTGATAAACCTCTAATACCATCTTTCAGGGGTTTACCTAAAATACACAAGAACGCAACAGATCCACCATTGCGTCCAATTGTTTCTAGTCGAGGTTGGCTCACAGAGCCTCTCTCGATCTATCTTGACAAGATACTGAAACCCATTGTTCTAGAAGTCAAGCATATTTTGAAAGATACCACCAATTTTTTGGAGAACCTAGCAGGTTTTGATCAATCTTTTTCTCCTCATGATAAATGTATACTAGTAACTCTAGATGTTAAATCATTGTTTACTTCAATTCCCAATGATATTGGTTTGGAGTATATTAGAGCTATTCTTACACATAATAAGCTCACACCTCACATGGTGGATAGATGTGTGTCTTTACTTGAAATAATTCTCAAGAACAATTATGCTATGAGAGTACTTATCATCTACAAGTTAAAGGTGTAGCGATGGGCACTCCCTGTGCCAACGCTTACGCGAATTTAGTGTTGGCACATTGGGAACAGTTGTTTGTGTTTAATGAAAATTCTGAATTTCTCAAGTCGTTGATATTCTATAATAGGTTTGTAGATGATGTGTTCCTTCTTTGGGGAGGAACAGCTGAGCATCTTTCTGATTTCATTAGTTATCTTAATGCTACAACTGATTTCCTGAGTTTTGATCATACTCACTCTAGTGAGCGTATTGATTTCTTAGATGTGAGTGTTTCTAGGAATAAATATGGTTTTGATACTGAACTTTTTAGGAAGAATTGCTGGAGGAATAATTTACTACATAGAGAGAGCATGCACCCCCAACACATCTACAAGAACATCGTTAAGAATCAAGCCTTGAGGGCTTCCAAACTGACTTCTACACAGACAGCATACCAACAACAGAAAACAGATTTAGCCAACCATTTTGTATCTAGGGGCTATAGTAAGAACTCTGTATATGAAGCCATTTCTGAGTGTGACACTATGAGAGGCAATGAAGCTGCACCTATCATCAAAAGACACAAATCCCAGTGTTCAAATTCCACACGAACATCCAGGCCCAATCCTAACAGGATTTTAATTCCTTACACTAACAAGAACAAACACATTCTGAAGATTTTCAATAAACATTGGAATCTTCTTATGATAGATGATGACATTAGGTCCTTAGTTGACAGCACACCTCGTGTAGCCTATAGGAACATGCTTTCGTTAAATAGGCTACTTTGCTATGACAAACCTCATGCCATTAAGCGTAAAACCACACAATGTGGTACTTTTGCTTGCTCATCTTGCAACCAGTGCAAATATGTTGCCAATACTAACAACTACACACATCCTGATACACATAGGAACTATATGTTTAAACACCATGCGAGCTGTAGGTCTACCAACTTGGTTTATTTAGCTGACTGCCAAATATGTAGGAAGTTTTACGTAGGCATGACAACCAGATCCCTAAGAGAACGCATCAGAGAGCATGTTTATGCCATATCCAAAAGCAACATTCTGAACGCCCTAGCTAAACACACAGTAGAGTCAGGTGACGATCACACATTCAAATTCCAGGTCCTTGAACTGGTGCATACTGATGGGAGACTAGGTAACATAAGGAATAGAATTGAGGAAAGGGAAGGCAAGTGGATTGTTAAACTACAAGCCCATAAGTTTGGGCTTAATGAGAGGCTCACTATTAAGCCTTTCTTAGCTTCCAGACCATTGAAGCATTAATGCTTATAGATACATTTATGTAAAATATGTTCCTTGTTTTAGATGATTGATGTTTTAACTCACTCAGAATATATTTTATGTTTGTATGTCTGTCTCTTTAAATTTTTAAATTTTAAAATATTCATGACATCATGACAATTAGTGCTTTAAAAGAGGAGAGTTTCAGCATTTTCTTTATGTCTGATGAAGCGTTGGGTAACAACGCGAAAGCGCTTACTACTTGCTATCTCCTGCAGTTTTATTTTTTGTAATAAACGAGGATTTTATACACAAAGAAGACCTTTTGGATTTACTTGATATTTTACTTTCAAATTCAGCTCATGGTGCACTCATTGCCTTTTTTCTGCTGATTTGGTGTTTCTGAGGAGAGTGCTTTACCTGGCAGTGTGTTTCTTTTTGTCCTCTAATTTTGCCAATTTTTGAAGCATCTCTTCTTGATACTCAGCCAGCCTTTTCTTCATTTTGACCTTTAATTTTTGCAGTTTTATCACTTCATCTGGATATCTGTTTAAAGCTTCTTCCATTTTTTCAGCCTTTTGTTATTTGAGTTGATGTACTCCTTCAGTGTTTCATTTATTGTAATCACTCCTGAGCACATCTGACTTATTTTTCCTCTAGATTACGGGAAGTCATGTCTTACATCAAGTTGGAGCTTGAATTGCTTTTTGTTGAACTGCTGCAGGATTCTTTCCAGCCAGTGTTTTCTCCTCACCTTTTGTGATTGATTTTCTTTCAGATTCACTAAATTTCTTCTTTGGTGGCATGCAGGCTGTGCACTTACTAGCTAGTAACTGAAATTTAGCTAAAAAGACAAGTTTACTAGCTATATTTTCTGAGTTTCTGTTTTCATACTGGGAGAGATGAAATTAAGGTCTTGCTCATTGTGCACCCATCTTGGACGTAGCATGGTAATATTTTCAGTCACAACCACAGCCATAAGGCAACAACACTGGCAACAACAACTGAGAAACAATAGATTAAGACAGCACATATATAATGATATAAACAGACAGTGTAATACATGGGGGTCTATATCATATATTAGAAATTCCAAAATATCGAACACCATAAGTTCGAACTTGGAATTTCGAATATTGATAACATTGAATGCTCGGAATAGCGATTTTTTTTCCCAGGGAAAAAATTTGCTGTTCCGAGAAACATACACACAACACAAGCACACCAAAATAAATAAACCACACACATGCAGTTAACAAAACCCAACCCCAAACTAAACCATACATACATTACTAACTATCCACTTACCTTAACCTGCACCCTAACCCTAAGGTCCGTATCTATCGCACACATGCCCTACGAATCTATACACAAACTAATTAATACACACACATACAGTTAACAAAACACAACCCTACACTACACCATACATACATTACTAACTATCCACTTACCTTAACCCGCACCCTAACCCTAAGGTCAGTAACTCTCGCACCACAGTGGAGGAAATAGTGAAGCCACGGAACGGCTCACCGAAATCTTGCCTTGGGTAAGATTTCGATGTTCCAGGGCTTCGCTATTTTCACCATTCGATGTTTTGGGTTCGATATCTTAACTTTCGAAGTTTTCAGTCTTCGAAGTTATGATATAGACTCTAATACATCTTGTAGGAATAAATAAAATAAATTAAAATAGATATTTATACAGTGCAAAGAGTTCGTACTATAAATCAGTTACCTGTTGCAGTCAAATAGCTAGAAAAAAAATGAGCTATTTAATCAGATGGCCTACTTTTTCTATGAGCATAGGAAGAATAATATAATTAGTTTGAGAGTTCCGAACAATAGATCTTTGTAGATACATTTGGTGGGATTTTATTATATTTATTGTAATAGAAGGTAATACAGTCAGAAAGCCAGGTGGACACTACTTTTGCACACTTCATAACTTCTCTGTCTGTAGCAAAGGATATAAAATGTTAAAAAAAACCTTTCTAATATCTAGTTCTTTCATGTAAAACTTTAGTTTATTGTGTATATCTGGGCAATGTAGCACATATTACTTCAGTTAGAATATTCTAGAATGATGCTGTTTGGTTAATAGGTGTGTTAGGATTAATTTATCTTGCTTCTTTGTGCATAAAAGTAGGGTCATTGAAAAAAACATGCTCTTTATGAAACATACACTGGCAGAGAAGAAAGGGCTTGAAGTTCTGAAACTATTCTGGCTGATGTAACTGCTACTGGAAAGACAGTCTTAAAAGACAAGTTTGAGAGATCAGCTTCAGCTGACAGTTCAAAAGAAGTCAGCATTAGATTTACCAACATAAATTTAGATCTCAAGGAAAAAACACATTCTCTGAGAGGTGGTCTTTTAAAAAATGCACCTCTTAAAAAGACTCTTACAAGCTTTAAAAAAATGCATTGAGAGAGTGAAGATCCTGGACACGGTTAGAAATAAATGGCTGCTATATGTAATTTGATAGTGGAATAGCTGGTACCTTTATTTTATTTATTTATTTAGATTTTGTTGACTGGGTAGTCTTATTAGGTCAACGGCTTCTTTTCAGGAGAGACCTGAAGTGGTACTCATATTGAGTAGGGAAAATTTGGCCAAGGTATCATGGAACTTCCCACACTCTTTTCTGAGCAGTAGGTGGCCCAGAAGGTTGTTACTAGTGCTTGGAGAATTTCAAGATGAAGGAAGCAGTAAACACTGCTACTGGAGAAATTCTGGAGCAAGAGGAAAGCCTAGCTTTAGAGTTGGAGAGAGAAGGTTTGGTTACACAGACATTGCAGAATTTAATAAAGGAAGGAGAACCAAATGAAAGTGAGGAGGCAACCTGGAGTGCTGTGATAGATAAAGTGCTGCAGAAGCAGTGCAATAATGAAGTTGATACTGTGGCAGAATAGCAGATTACAGAGGCTGAAAGTACAGACATATTTGGCTGATGGAGTAATCAGTTTTAAGAATATGCCTCTGCAGCTGGATACTGGGAATGGCAAAAATGAAGGAAAGAAAAAAAGCATATGCGGGTACTATATGATAAGGAACAAGAAGCAGCAGGCAAAATTAAGAGAGGAGTATGACAGCAGCAAAAATGCAGTAGCTTCAGGAAAAAAAAACTGTGGTAAGAATAAGAGGCAAAACTACTGCTTCTACTGACAGGTTTGACATTATGGGTAATGTTATATTGCCATTAGGATTTACTTTAAAACATATTAGAAGTTTGATACATTTAGGGTAAGAAGATTTTTACAAAGTAACTTAAGACTTTTTCAAATACACACAAATTTATGGGCGAAATAGAAAAAAGGAATAGCAGTCACCTTACAAAACTATTTTTCACAACTGTGGCTATCAGTTGAAAAGAAAACTAACTTTAACTGGGAATATCAAACAGTGAAATTTGAACTTAAAACCTTTTTTCTCACAATATATGATAAAGTGCATGACATAGAAAAAATGAATGATAACAGAAATGTATGAACAAGAAGGTTGGAAGTATAGGTTACACTGGATATGTCTGATGGAAAATTATAGCATATTTCAAATAATATGACAGTAAATGGACAAATAACAACTGCTAAGTATTGGGGCCAGACAAAGGTTTGCTTTTATTATGCTGAAGAAACACATTTGGTTCAGGAATGTACAAAAAGAAGATATGGGCAATGTGGGGCGCAGGGCCATACTGCAAGAAATTGTATCCCATTTTGCAGGAAAAGTAACAAGTCTATTCATTTTTGGTTTGGCTGTCCTGTGCTGGAAAAAGAACAGGTAAATAAAAAAAAATGAGGGGGACAAAAGACAATATGTACAGAAAAATATTCAGGAAAAAAATGAAATGTCTGATGTAAGTGAGGAAGAAAGTGAAAGACATGTAACTGAGCAAGAGGAAGGCCTAATGTTAGAAAAGCTTCAGATACAAACAGAAAATAAGTATGTTGGGTTAGCATGTGGAGAAGAGGAAGGCGGTTCCTTAAAAACAGGAGAAGAACAAGAGCAGAAAGAAGTTAAATCTACTGGAGAAACAGTGTGAGGAAAAACAATAAGAAGGTAGCAATAATGGGAAAGGGATGGTTTAGGTACTTTGGGACTAAATCTAAACGTTATAGGAAGTGAAGAGAGAGGTTTAATCGTTGGTGAATGGTGCAAAAAAGAGGGGCACATTACATTTGATGGATACAAGATGTGTTAAACAAGAAAAAAATTAAGCTATATGGGGAAAAGATTGCATGACAGTAGGATAGGAAACATTTTCTGTGTTGAGGGTGTTAAAAGAATATAAGGTAAAAATATCAAATGTAACAATAGTGATAATAGGAAGGGTGATGATATGTGACTTCAGGAAAAAATGGAAATTGGAGCAGGCTAACAGTAATATATGTATATAGAACATGTCAGAAAGAAAAAATTGTCTGAATAATTAAAAAAATATGTAATAGTGAACATGCCAATGGTAATGATTGGGGAGTTTAACAGTAAGGCAAAACAAGAAAAAGGAAAAATAAAACAAGATGCAGAGGCGATAAAAGAAGTGATGCAATGTAGAAACCTGAGAACAGGAAAAAGACGAGAGTGGATGTACAAAAGAAAAATTTCTAAAACAAGCATAGACAATGTTATGTATTAAGGTAACATGAAGGAAGTAGCAGTTGAGATAGAAGAAGTAGATTTTTCACATCAAGGGCTTTGTTAGATGAGAATAAAGAAATAATAAAAGAAGGAAAAATAAAATGATTAACAGGAATATAAGTAAAAAGAAACGAAGGGGGAAGGCAGTAGACTACTGAAAACAATTAAAGTATTTTATAAATGATGAACACAACAGTGGGTAGTGTTTAAAGAGAAATAAAAACATACTTTTTTGGAAAGGGAGAGAGAGAGGTACAAAAATAAAAAAGTGGAATATGAAAAGATGCTGAAAAATCTCAAGAAAGGAATGAAATAAGGAAGTGAAGTAATAAATGAAATAGAAAATAAATTGTATGAGAAAAATAAAGAAAATTTTAAGACAAGGTTGTATAGAGAGAAATATTACAAAAAAGAAAGAAGACGTTGCACCCTTTTTAGTAAAAGACGTAAAAAGAAGGTAAGGGAAGGTAAGTGGGCGGCACAGTGGTGCAGCGGTTAATGCTATCGCCTCACAGTAAGAGGTTCTCCGGTTCGATTCTCGGCTGGGGTGCCTTCTGTGTGGAGTTTGCATGTTCTCCCTGCATTCGCGTGGGTTTCCTCCGGGTACTCCGGTTTCTTCCCACATTCTAAAGACATGCTGCTGGAGCATTTCTCCCCGGGCCTCTGCTGAAAACAGGATCTTTGGAACCTAGTCGGACTTTCCCGGTCTACAAATGTTAAATAAATAAAATAAATAAATAAATAAATAAAGATGAATGGAATATTAGATGCGAGTGGGGTAGTAAAATGTAATCAAGAAGAAACTATGCAGAAAATAGAAAAAGTGTAGAAACAACATACAAGAATTTGAAAGGAGAAGGTGAAAAGTAAGGAAAATTTTGGATGCAGCAAAATGTAAGCAAGGAGAAAGAATTAAAATGAAAGAATGGGAAGATGCTATAAAGGAAGAGAAAAAGCAATCATCTCCAGGTATAAGTGGGTTAAATTATGGATATTATAAAGGGCGGGGGGAAGGGGAAAATAAGTATTTCTGGAAATACTGAATGAATGGTTAGCGGAAGGGATAAAAGATAAAAAAAAACATATGTGCTAAGATGGTTACATTTATATGGAAGAAAGATGTCAAAAATATTAAGAATTGGAGACTAACAACACTGGGGAAGACTGATTATAAAGTCTTTATGAAAATAATAAAAAAAGAATGGGGATGATT
Source organism: Protopterus annectens (assembly GCF_019279795.1). Taxonomy (NCBI): domain Eukaryota; kingdom Metazoa; phylum Chordata; order Ceratodontiformes; family Protopteridae; genus Protopterus; species Protopterus annectens. The sequence continues at coordinate 847,104,686 of NC_056743.1, read as the reverse complement.
TTTAAAGAAGTGATAAGGTATATGGAGTAAATGGAAAACAAGTAAAGGAAATGTCAGTAATAACAGAAGTAACAGACACCGTTTAAAGAGAGAATAAAGACATAAGGTTGGTTGCATGTGATGTAGCAAAAGCATTTATTCAGTAAGTCATGAGGCAATGTGGGAAAGTTTATTGGATTATGGGTTTGGGAAAAAATAAAAGTACTGAAGAAGTGTTAGAAGACGTCTGGGGTGAAAGTTATGACAAATGGTTGGTTACGAAAAAAAATAAAAAAGGAAACGGGTGTCCGTTGAGTATGTTTCTACTTGTGCTTCTAATGAATGCAATAATACAAAAACATGTACTGATTAAATAAGAGAAGCAGGGTGGGAAATGGAAAAACTTGTAATAATACCTGTATATATTTCATATGCAGATGATTTAGTTTTTGTAACAAAAATATAGTATGGATAAGGGAAACTGTGACAAGAATGGAAAGGGGTTAGTTAAAGCTGGATTAAAGTTAAGTAGGTCAAAAAGGAAAGGGTTTGGTGAAACAAAAAAAATAAATGGAACATGTTAAAAAACCACAAACCAAACAATCAAATGGACAGTTAACAGCGTTGGTATCCACAAAAAGCACAATAACAATTAGCGCTTTCATCCACCTTTAATTGAAACGTGAACTTCTTCAGAAAAAACGGGAGCTCTCCCCTGCTCTCGTTTTTAAACAAAGTTACAGGAAATGATGTAATAAATCTTATTATAAAAATAATCAACAGATAAATGATTTGTTGAGTTCTTACACAAGTGTATGAATTTATAATGTATTCACAAATACTCTAATCATAAATCATTCACTCTTCCACAAATTTCACTCATTAAAAATGTATGGTAATGTAATTATACAAACTTTTTTCGTTAAAACTCATAATAACAACATGGCTACTCTCTAAAACGTACACTACCAAACTAACATCTATGTCAGTGCTCTAAAATGTGTGCACACACAAAAAACTTGATAAACTGACACTCCAATATCTGAGCATATGTTTTTGTGTTGTAAAATTTTTATAATATACATTTGTACTTCTTAAATCTCATGTCCAAGTGTATTGACATTAAGTTCTTACCTATATAATGACCAAGTACTTGTTGACTAAAAAAGTTTTTACTAAATCTACAAAAATTTGTGTAAATAAATAATATTGTATTACACTTCCCAACCTGGTCTTTACTACCTCTAAGATGCCCCCCCCATCATCTGTGGGCGTTTGTATTCACAATTTGCCGCTTTAAACTAATAATATCTAAAAGGCAAATAGTGATTAGTTGTGTGTGTGTGTATAGAAAATATGCTATTTTCCTATTAAACTATTTACTTTATCTTCTGTCTAGTTTAAATGGAACATGTTTTACTAGGAATTAAATAAGTATATCAGGTTTGGTGAAAGCAGGAGAATAACAACCCTATAAAAAAACTCTAGATGAAATAAAGAAGTTAGTTTTTGGCAGAAAACTTTCAATTTATCATTTTGAAAGAAGGTATATATGTTAAATGCATTATATACTGAGAAAGCTGGACTATTTGGTGACTGTATATATATGTGTTTCATTGAAAAATGGAAAAGCAGTTGAGATTTTTTTTGTTTTATTTGAGGATCAAGGCTCTATCTAGTTAAATAGGGTATTATACAGAATAAGAAGGCGGCGGTCTGAATTAAAAAAATTAATTCAGTTTCATATTTGGCATTTATGCATCTTCTTTGGGTATTAAAAATATAAGGAGAAGAAAGGCATATTGAAAAGGAAATTGTGCATGTAAAATTTGGAGAGATGGAAAAATGAAAATGGAAAATGAAGTAAGGTGGAGATGAGGAAAAAAGAATATGATTATAAGATGAAGTTATGGAAAGTTAAGATTGATGAAGTTAAAAAAGAAAATAATGTTATAACATAATAACAGATAATATCATTTAATACAGCCATAGAAAGTTCATAAAGATGAGATTAAAAAAGCAACAAAACAGAAAGGAAAGATCTGATGATTTTTATGAAGCTGGAAATTTTCATGGAGATTATTAGATAAGTTGCCTGTAGAAAGTAGTACAAAATATAAAGTTGTGAAGGAGAGAAAATGTAAACACTGCAATGAAGAAGAGACCTCAAACCATTAAGAATAAGAAAAAGGAAATTTTTCAAAACAAGTAAAAGTGTAAAGGTTTTTGAAATATAAACATGGATATACTATTGCATAGAAAATATGAAAAACAAAGATGTGAAGTTGACAGGTGGGATAGGATATTGATGGCAACAGTATGGGTGATGCAGAAAAATGTGATGAACTGCTGTACAACAAAAATACGAATGATGGAGATGTGCTGGTTGAAATAAAATAATGGTTGTAGAGAAAGGGATGAGGGCTGAATGAAAGACATTAAAGTTCATGAAATTGAAGATGCAAAATATTGTAAATATTGTAATTACTATAAATATAACTGTTTGTAAACACTGTAGAAATGTAAACAGAATGGAATGGGTATGTTGTACTAAGAACCACATGTATCAATAAAGTAACCCCTACTCTTTTCAACTAAACCCTACTCTTTTCAACAAGTGCCTTAGGATATTTTACATCCATCTGAACTACCAACTCAGGCAGAAGAGGCTTTGGTTTAATGTCTCATCCAAAGGACAACACACACAGGAGTACAGCATCCAACCTCTAGTCAACACTAGAAAATTAATCTAACTACCTGTTGTGGTAATACAGCCTACAGCTCTCTGATCTTCCATCAACAAAGGCTTGTGTGCTACCTTTTGAGCTACTGAGACTACCAGATCAAAAATATCTTCAAAAAAGCCCTGCAGACATGACGGAATTTGGAAGGATAAAGGATTGATACTTTGACTAGAATCCCACCATCTAAATTTCATCCTTTTTGCTTCTATGAATATTCCTAGTAGGGTGCTTTTAAGCAACTGTAAATATATGGATCATCATGGGAAGGAAGGTAAATAGGGTCACCAGCCATCAAAGGAACTGAAGACACCATGTGATTAGTCTGAGTGAGTAGAGGTCTGGGTAAAGCTTGCTGCATATGTGTGATAAGAAATCCTTCAAAAGTCTTAGGAGAAGTTTCTCTTCTAGCGGAGGCAACAGCAGGGTCAGTATAAGGCTCTGAGAAGGACACTTGTCTGTCTGGCATTCTGTAGAAATTTCATTAAAAGAAGAACTGAGGTAAAGTGTAGAGAAGATCTGGAGGACACACCTGGACCATGGTGTCCTGGGAAGTCTGCATCTGTAGAGGAATGAAACATGAGAGAGAAGTAACAGCTGCTTCTGGCATTGCTCGAGGATACAAACAGATCACAACGTGGTTTTCTCCACTGGTGGAAGATGGCATTTGCCACAGACTGAATGAGGGACCACCTGTGAGGCATCATTAATTATCATCTAAACTTATCTGCTAAAGTACTGATTTGAGCAGGGATATGTGTTGCAGTCAGAAAGTGATGGGATGAGTTAGCATGGCTCATTCCTATAACCATAAGATTTCCATACACAGGGAAAAGGAACGTGTTCCCCTTTGCTTGTTGAAGTACTACACCACTGTCATGTTGTTTTAGTGGAATGTAATTGCACCCTAAAAAGAAAGTTCTGTGCAGCTTACAATGTAAGGAGGAAATCCCTCATTTCCAGTACAATGATGTGCAGAGTGATGTCTTCCTGTGACCAAGTCTCTTGAAACATCTGGCCTAAATAATATCCCCCATCCCAAAGCAGAAGTGTCTGTGGTGATCATCACACTGGGGAAGGGGTAAAGGTACTGCTCTACTGCTCTAGCAAAGTCCAGAGTGTCCAGAATAAGTCACCACACCATGTCATCAGCAAACCTGTGAAGCTTGTATCATTTAAGACTTTGGGCCCAAGTTCTGAGACTAATAAACTCCGCATACCCATCGAAGAACCTCATGTAATATCTGGCAAATGGGTTAAGAAAAACATTACTGCCACAAGACACAGTACCTAGAAGTAAGAAGAAGCCAACTACATTGGATCATTCAGTAGATGGATAAAAAAACTAGACTAAAGCTTTACATTTCTATCTGTTAAAACTGTGGCAATGCAATTTTTTTTTGTCCAGGTTGCAACCAATGAAGATCTGTGCTTCCTGGGGCTCAATCTGTGTAATTACGATGTTCACTGATATTCAAAAGGACAAGAACAACTGAAGTAGAGAGCACATTGCTTATAACAGTGACTCCACTGCCATGGTTGCTAGTAGCTTACCTTCCATTTAAGGGAAAATCCTTTTTCCTTTAAATCTACGATGAGTTGACACAGCATATATAACAGCATATATAACATATACAGCGATGACAGATTCAATCTCCTCTTGCAAAATGTTACATTCTTTCCTCCATCTTCAATTCTAACAATAGTAGTTCACCCTTCTGCAGCCTTTCCACCTCCCTACCATTCCTTATCATTCCTGTTTTGTTTTTTAACGCTCTTTCTTCCCATTGCAATTTTTTTATATTTCTCCAACAATGTCAAACACTTTCTTTTACCTATTACACTATTCTTTTTATTGCAGTATTGCATTCATTAGTTGTACATTTCACTAACCAGGCTAAATACTAGTTTTTGGATGTTAATCTCTTTTTAGTCATATTTTATTATGGTATTTTCATCTGTGAAGCAATTTACCCGGGCTATGCCTGAAAAAGGTCAGTTTTTATTAGTGTACTACCCCAGTAATTAAATAAAATAAAATAAAATACAATAAGGTAAATACATAACCTTACCTGACAAGACAGGGTCCTATCTTCTGTAACTTGCAGGACAAAGTCTTAAGCTCTTCCTATTGGGTAGAGCCCTTGGAGAACACAGCACTAATAGTACCACCTCCAAAGCAGATTCATATCTGGAAATGAGATTCATGTGATAATGTTTTGCTAAGTATTTAGGGAAGACCATGAAGCTAATGCACAGATATCATCTGTCATCTTAAAAGTACTCAATTGTATTTATTACTGCTTGGTGTATCTCATTCTAAGCCTTTTAGTTTAAGCACTTCGGCTTCAGACCAGTTGTTTTACATTAAGAAGGTTTGTGGTCTGCACTGTGGTGGCAGAACAGGTAGCTTACATCCTTCTAAGTTGGGAACTGCTGATTGAGGGCTCAGTGTCTGTTATTCTAAAAGTGTATTAATTCTGGTTTAAGCACTTGGGCTTCAGGCCAGTTATTTTACATTAGAAGGGTTTGTGGTCTGCACTCTTGTGGGAGGAGAGGCTGGACTCTGCCATTCTGAGCTGGGAATTTCTGGTTAAAGGCTTATAGTGCCTGCATATTTGAACTGCTTCTTACTGAAATTGGTACACCTTGTTTGCTGTAGCACAGACTAGATCCAGGCCTGCTGAATCTAGCTTTGTTTGTATAACTTGAGCACTAATCCAGGCATTCTTTAAAGTATTCAATTGTATTTATTACTGCTTGGTAGTAACTTGATTAAAGTGTAGCTATCATTCTAAGGCTTTTGGATTAAGCACTTGGGCTTCAGACCAGTTGTTTTACATTAGGAAGGTTTGTGGCCTGCACTGTGGTGGCAGGACAGGTAGCTTACATCCTTCTAAGTTGGGAACTGCTGATTGAGGGCTCAGTGTCTGTTATTCTAAAAGTGTATTAGTTCTGGTTTAAGCACTTGGGCTTCAGGCCAGTTATTTTACATTAAGAAGGTTCGTGGTCTGCACTCTTGTGGGAGGAGAGGCTGGACTCTGCCCGTCTGAGCTGGGAATTTCTGGTTAAAGGCTTATAGTGCCTGCATATTTGAACTGTTTCTTACTGAAATTGGTACACCTTGTTTGCTGTAGCATAGACTAGATCCAGGCCTGCTGAATCTAGCTTTGTTTGTATGCTTGTTGTTTGTTTGCTTGTTATTTCCCTGAAACGCTAATTCCACCTAAAACGCGGCTTTTCAGCGCTTCTGTGGATTCCTAGTGATATCTGCATTGCTGACTGTATTTATTTCCTTGTTTCACTTGAAAGAAAGTTACTGTTTGTCGTTTTTGCATTTAAGTTACCTGTAACACATTGCATTTAAGTTACCTGGCACTTGCTCACTAAAGCAATTATATAAGTCAGCACTAAAAAATTAAAAGCACTACACCCTCACAAACTCCCCTTGAGTACCTTGTTCCCCATTAGCCCTTTTTATTCAATTATAAAGGAATTCCCAATACTATTCTAGCATGTCCAAAGGTCAATTGTCAATCTCCTCTCCGGTCCAGCTGGTGAATCTGGGAATCTTGCGGCAATGTTACAACTGCCTCATGTACACAGACAACCCTCTCCTCCTCCCAACAAATTCCAACACGTGAGAGATGCAACCATATAGCCATACTGGAGGCTAAGCTCTCTCAACTCAGTACTGGCGAAACCAGTCAGGAGGAGAAGGAAACCACACTCACTACAATTCCAGTCTCACATACACCTACCATGACAGCAAACCAAACACATAAACACACAAAAACATACTCGGAGGCTCTAAATAAAAATCTGCCTAAGCAGCAGAGACCTCCAAAGCAGACACCCAAATAACCACTACCCCAAAACAAAACACGTGCAACACATAGCTCAGAAAGCCAGTGTGCTGAACAGTCACAGCCCTTAAGGCTAAACAACACACCTGATACACTTGTAATAGGTGACTCTATCGTCAGGCACACTGACGTCCCGCTCACTAGGCTGAACAAGGAGAAGGTCACGGTGAACTGCCTGTCGGGCGCTAGGATCCGCCACATAACACAAGCACTCAGATCACTCCAAGGCAAGTACAAATATGACTCAGTCATTGTCCATGCTGGTGTGAATGACCTGAGACGTACCTCCCTGGACTACATGAAAAGAGACATAGAGGAGCTCTCTGAGCATGTAGCCCAGGCCGGTATGACCCTGACCTTGAGTAGCATCTTACCCTCACCAAGAATGATGCCACAATATGAAGACAAGATGATCAATTTCAACAATTGGCTTAAGTATTGGTGTCATTCAAAGGGGATCCAATGCCTGTCAGCCTGGGATGACATGCTCGACAAGTCACGATGCTTCGCTAGGGACGGCTTGCACCTGTCACCCCTGGGCTTTCGGATATTGGCAAAGGCTCTTGCTATCCCCCATAGTGCCTTTTTTAGGCAAGGCTCAAAAGACAAACCCACCTCCATAGGTATCACAAGGGATAAGAAACTAAGAGCAATGCTACTCAATGCCAAAAGTCTAAACCTCAAGATGCATGCACTCAAAACTCTCCTTAGCATGGAGAACATCGATATCTGTGCAGTAAAAGAAACCTGGTTCAAGGCTCCCGAGAGCACCCCAGCAATACCAGGTTATACCTCATACCATGCTTTTCGGCCCCAAAACTTGGACCGAACCACAAAAGGAGGGGGAGTATCAATATTCGTCAAAGATACCCACACCTCCAGGTTGGTGGCACAGCACGAAGCATCAGAGACTATCCATGTGCAACTAACAGTGGGTAAAACTGCCTTCCAGTTTATAGCCTTCTACAGACCACCCTCCCAAACCCAGGAACCCCATTCGGCCTTCCTGAGAACACTGGAAAATATGAAGGTCTCTCCAAACACCATTATATTGGGCAACTTCAACTACCCAAACATAGACTGGGAGCATTACTCTAGCTCCAACACCCTAGCCCAAAGGTTCCTAGAATTTATAAACTCAAATGCTATGGAACAACTTGTTACCACTCCCACAAGAGGGGAAAACATACTGGACCTGATCATCACCAACATGATATGCTCCAGACCAGAAGTGTATCCCTCATTGGTAAGATCAGACCAAAAACTAATCTCACTGGATATTCACATCCCGACTCCACCCCCTGCCCTGAAAACCACAGTGAAAAACTTCTCTAATGCAAATTTCACACTCCTCAAAACCGAGGTGGAATCCTTCAAAGCCCCTGGGCCTGTGGAAAATACGGCCCAGACCGCAGAATCCTTTATAAACGCATTCTATGAACACCTTCAGGAATGCATGGATCATGCAATCCCAAATAAAACCAAGTCCCAATCCTCCAAAGGCAGACGTCCTGTCTGGTTGACCCCAGCCATAAACAAACTATACAATAGAAGGAGAAAACTACTACATGATAGAGCAAAATCCCAAAAAGGGAAGGCATCTCTGATCAGTATTAGCAAAAAAACTACGGGCACTCATAAAATCGTCTAAGGCCAGCTTCAAGAGAAAAATTGCACATGACACTAAGGATAATCACAAGGCTTTCTTTAGTTATGTTAGGAACCTGGGTGGGAATTCCCAGATATGCTCAGAATTAGTCCAAAATGACAAAAAATACACCGAACCCACAGACATTGCCAACATCCTAGCTGACAGGTTCAGTGCAAACTTCTCCCCCCCCACCAAAAGGGCAAATATCTATCCCAGCAGAGTGCTGCCCCCTGACATCTCAGATGCTCAGGTAAGAGCTGCCCTCTCCAAAGCAAAAAACACAGCATCAATGGGACCAGACGGTGTCCCGGGCTGCGTCCTACATGAACTCCAAGAAGAGCTAAACCCAAACATAAAACTACTGTTCAATCTCAGCCTTACTACAGGATACGTACCCAAAGAGTGGAGTACAGCAACAGTGGTCCCTCTCCACAAAGGTGGTGCCTCAATGGATCCTGGAAACTATCGCTTCATAAGCCTGACTAGCTTGGTCTGCAAAGCTATGGAAAGGATCATCATGGACCTCATAAATAAAGATACTGGGGACCTACAGACACTGGATCCTACCCAGTTCGGCTTTGTTAAGGGCAGATCCTGCCTCTTAAACCTGGTTGATTTATTTGAAACAGTCACCAAGGCCATTGACGAGGGGAAGGTGGTCCACACAGCCTACCTGGACCTCGCAAAAGCCTTCGATACAATACCCCACTCGGGCATTATAGATAAGCTCACCAGCTTAAATATAAACCCCTATGTCACTAGATGGGTTGCAAACTGGCTGAAGGACCGAACCCACATGGTTAGAATTGCTGGAGCCATGTCAGACTACAAACCAGTTACAAGTGGCATCCCAGAAGGCTCAGTCCTGGGACCTCTCTTGTTCGGTATATATTTCCCGGAGGTACAGGCCAACACGGAAGGACTGTGGCTGACCAGGTTTGCAGATGACTGCAAACTGGGCACCATAATCGACACTCCAGCCGACACAAGCATCCTCCAAAAGGGCCTCATAGAAACAGACAACTGGTGCCAGAGCCATGGCCTCAAGCTAAAAGCCAAAAAGTGTATAGTCATCCCCTTTGGCAAAAACAAAGTGCCCACAAATTACCACATAGGTGGTAATCCATTAAGTACAGAAGACGTAATTAGGGACCTGGGGACCCAAGTTGATAGCAATCTTTCATTTGACAACCACGTGGTCAAAGTGGTTAGAAAAACATTTTATATAGCCCACCTAATCATGAAGGGATTCACATCTAGATCAGGGGAGGTCATCGTGCCTCTTTATTCATCCCTCATCAGGCCCATAATTGAGTACAATGCCCCTTTTGGGATGTACCTAACCAGACACCTGCAGCAACTGGAAAGACCCCAAAAGTACCTCACCAAGAGGATCAAAGGTCTCAAACAGATGCCATATGCTGCCCGGTTAAAGAAACTCCAGCTCTACTCAGTGGCATACCGCCTGCTCAGAGGCGATCTGTGCCTGACGTATAAAGCCATGTCCAACCCGGAATTAATGGACATGCTGCACCTCAGAAAATCCAAATCCCATCGAGCTACGCGCTTGAGAGACTTGAACCTCAGCACTGAAATAAATAGGACATGCTGGAGGGACAGATTCATAACCCAGAGGCTCCCTTCACTCTGGAATAAAATCCCAGTCCAGGTTAGGCAGAGTCCCTCATTGACTCTCTTCAAGAGGAATCTTGATGAGTGGATGGGAGATCGTAGGTTTACACCGGGTATCACTTCTGTGTCAATGTTAGACAGAGGCACAGTATACTAACCTCGAAAAAGGGCATAGCAAAATTAATTTAAAATGAGTGGCAAAAGCCAAACACACTCTGGCTAGGCTTATAAATGCCCTAGGGCAGATAGCCTAGTATGAACCTATGAACCTATGAAGGGTTCTCTCTTTAGCATTCAGCCATCACAGACACTCCAAACTGCATATGCAGCTCATCATGTGCATACACTGCTTCTAAAATCATGCACAATATACACTGGTGCAGAACATCTGACAAAAAATCATCTGCCTCAAGATATTAGCATTCTGTCCCAATTATATATACACTGGTGCAGAACATCTGACAAAAGATCATCTGCCTCAAGATATTAGCACTCCATCCCTATTAGTAAAATATAATCTGCCTGCCCTTCCAACCAAGCAATAAATAAATAAGATCTAAAGGGTTAAAGAACTGGCAAGGCACAAGAAAGGTAGGTATTTTTTTCCTGATTATCACAAGTTTGTATGTCCAAAGAAATGTCCTGTGAGAAAAGCACAGTTGTGTTAGGAACTTAACGTAAATTGAGATGTTCCACTACTTTCACTGTTGCAGTCCTCACTCTTGGGATACCCTACCTGCAGGCAGCCTGCAGCTGGCCTGTCTTCCAGGGGTCTTCCCTGCCTTAGAGCTCTATCCAACAAAAGGTGACAGACATCAGCAGTATAAAGGGTGCTTCTGCCAGCACCATCTTCACATATTTCTTGCCAAGGCAGAACCAAGGGAGAAGCCCGAAGCCCCAAAGCATGGTTGACCATGTGGAATCTTCATTACTGGCTTGGGGTCATCCCAAGGGGTCTCAGTCCCAATATTCCAAGAAGAAGGCTAACAAGACAAGGGCTAATGGTCTGTCATTGCAAAAGAGGGGAAAGTAAGAGCAGGATGCCACCCAACCCAAGTGGGAAACTAAGGAAAACAGTAAAAGGTAGATGGAGAAAGGGAACCTGGAATGCAACAGTAAAAATACTTGAACATCTACAGTTATGGTTAGTTCCTAACACAACTGTAATATGCTCATTGTAGTATACACTGCAGAAGTACTCAATCGTGGGAAGATTTCAAAGCAATGGGGAGGTGGATAAGCTATCTAGAAATCAGACCTTGTAGGATAATAACAGTAAATCCTACTCTAGATTTAGAAGCAGCCTCTAAATTATAATGTTTTGAAAAGGCATGCACAGAGGACTAAGTGGCTCTTTCTAGATGGCTTGGGTGGACAATACTCTAAGGAAGGCTGTGTTTACAGTTCTAGTTCGAGTTGCATGTTTAATAATATGGTCTGGAACTTGTTTTCCATGATGCTGATAATAAAAGAGAATACAAGTTCTCCTTCTCTATTGCAAATGAGACAAAGATGAGCTCTTTCGTTCTGTGTAGGAAGAATCTCAGTTGTCTATGCAGATAAAGGGAGCACAAGAGTCCTTTCTCTTCAGTTCTGATGCTTAGTAAAACATACTGAGAGATGAATGCTCTGGGTCAAGGTTAAATCAATAATCATTTTAATATACAGGAATAATTAGTCCGTAAAGTCACTTTGCTTAGTGAAACACTAGAAATCTCTCTCTCTGACCATTAAGGCTTGCAATTCTGAAGGAAAAGAAGAGAACAAGAGGCTGATGGTTCAAAGCGATCCCATGGTGGAGCCAACTGTCTCTCGGGTGGCTTAATATGGATGACACCCTTTAGGAGTTGCTTAACTAAGGTTTAGAATACAAAGGATGTTCCAAAGGTAAACAGGCTGAAATACCAGATGCATGAACTTTGACAGATGTGTAAACTAAGCATGATTTGTAAACGTTTGACAGGTATTCCAGGTCCAATGCCACCTTAGCCTTTCTGGGGTCACGGTCCCTGGAATGGCACCAGAAGGAGAACCGTTAACATTTTTCTAGGTAACATTGTCTTGTGCTGGTTTTCCTAGCTTTTTAAATAATGTCTGCATGTCCTCTAAAAATGTCTACCTTCCTGAGACTTATGAGATTAGATAGACTGGGGTGTAGCAGGGACTCCTTGTTCTGAATTAGAAACTCCAGACACTGAGGCAGCACTGTTTGTTTCTCCTATACAACTTCACAAGAAGAAATCAGTATTGCCTTTCCCAAAAAAGAGTTGTGAGGATCATTTTTGACTTCTTACCCTCTACTTTTATTAATACTCTGAAGATCAAGAGTATGGGAGGGAAAGCCTAAAGAAAAAGACTTGTCCAGTCCAATGTGTCTGTATCTGTCTTTAGGTTCATAGAGTTGCTAGCCTTGAGCAAAACTGTCACAGCTACCCATTTAAATGGGAGGCAAACAGGTCCAATTCTGGCACACTCCACTTGCTAAACAAAATAAAAGAAGATTCTCCTGTGTAACATTCATTTCTGAGGATCTCCACATGCTCTGCTATGTGTATCTGCTGGCACATTCCATCCTAAAGGAATATATGTGTCCTTCCAGGCTATCTCTTGTGTATTGCAATCTCCAACTCTTGCATGGGTAATCTGCAAAGTAGAGAGAAGTGAGTCCCTCGTTTGCTTATCTGCCACATCACAGTAGTGCTGTTTGTCTGCACTTGCATAACTCCCCCTTACATGGCAAGAAAAAAATGCTTTCAATGCCAGAATAAGTTGCCATCATTTCCTTGATGCTTGCTTTTCCTCTTCATATGAACTCAGATCCTTGGGCCTGAATATACTTCATATATACCCCCCCCCCCATTTTATGCTTGAGAAGTCTGTTGTCAGGGTCACTGTAGGTTCTGGGGGACAAACGACATTCCCTTATTCATGAGACAATGCTGCTGCCACCATAAGTTTTTTTTTCTGTTCAGCATGGTATACTGATTTCCACCTGATGGAGGTGCTGATTCCACTTGTTTTTCAAGTACCATGGAAGTTTCCTCATATGTGGATAAACCAAGGGTACCATCAAAATGCATGTTACCATGTACTCTACAAGTCTAAAATATTCCTAGTTTGTAATTTTATGCTTTTGTGTGGCAGTACTAAAATACTCTGCTAACATCTTACATTTGTTCTGCGGGAAGAAAGCTCTGCACTAAGTAGTGTCCAGACATGCTCCCAGAAAGGTCACTTTGAGGATCATGGAAGATTTCTCATTTATTGCCAGGCCCAGGTCCCTGAAGCATCTCAGAGTGGAATTTATGGCAGCCAGACCAAATTAAGGCTGATCCTCCAGGGGTTTTGACCTTGAGTGCTCCAAGCTTTTCTTTATATTTTGCTTGCCATTCCATTTTGTACTTACTTTTGTTTCTCTTTAAGATCAGGTGTGCTCTTTTCTGGGGTTAGAAGGCTAGGCTTAGGCTGGTAAATTCCTACTACATCTAGGCATATACGTCTGAAAAATCTGCCTAACAGATTGGGTAGTCTTACTCTTTTTACTTCAGATTTTTGAACACTTTTTTGGGGTGGGTGAGGGGGGGGGGTCTGAACAGAAAATCCTTACTGAATGGGGCATTTGGGATTTCTGACTTTACATTTTCTAATAGGAACAAAGTCCACAACCAGGCATTTCTTAAAATAACTGCCTCCACTGCTACTGCCCTGCAAAAGGTAACCACAACATAATAGCTACATTCCCTGGCTACCTAATAAGAGAGATTAACAATAGTAACTCTTGTTTTAGGTCTTTATCCTTAATTATCTCTACCTTGGTCTCATCTGCTCCAACATGATTTGTTGGTAAGAAAGCATACGGGACTGGCAGTTTAAAGTCCTGAAAGCTAGGGTAACAGCAGTGTACACGCTTCCCCCAACTTTTTCAAAAGCTCTGCTCTTGTCAATTGCTACATGACTCTTGGCAGTAGCCAAAACTGCTCCCTTTCTAAGAAAAATAAAAGGTACACACACCTGAATCAGCTTATGGGTTGCTATAAAAGTACTTGAGGGACTCCCTGACCCTGAAAAATGGTCAGGTTACGTGGGAGAAGGGGGAAGAGAGTCAAGTTCCATGATGCATTCTGAAACACATTCTCCAGTAAGTGTGAATGCCCTAACTACTTTCAGCATGTGACTTGAATTAGCCATCAATATCCCTCACTTCTTTCAGAATTTAAATGACAGGGATGATAGACTCTATATATTTTGGTCATGCTTTTGCAAATCAGGAATTATCTTGTCAGTACTAAGTCATTTATGAAAGCTGATTAGTTGTGAAATTCCTAGTATGGGATGGGAAAAGGCAACCTGTGTCAATTCGGATCTATTTTACAACACTGAAGTACCACTTTACTAAGCCACTATTTATCGAGTTGACATCGCTGAATCCTCAGTACGTCAACTGACAACCTCAAGAAATTACACATCATCAAAAATTATGGTTAGCCAGCAACTAATATTACACTTTTCTGGGTCATGGGGTTATCTGTGCTACTGGCCGACCATGATTTTCGATGATGAGTAGTTCGATAAGGTCGTCAGTCGATGTACTCAGGATTCGGTGATGTCATCTTGATGAATAATGGTTCAGTAAAATGGTAGCTCGATGTTTTAAAACAGATCTGGCAATTCAGACAATTTTAGTGAGTTGTCACTTCCTGCATCTTTTCTTTTTGTTCCCACTAAGGTAAAACATTTCCAAGCAGAATTGAGACACATTCTAAAACAGCCTTGTTTTCTTTGATGACATTTTGGACATTTTGGAAAGGGATGGACTCTAAAAGCATTCTAGAGGCAACTACATGGTACTCTATAGAAAGGCTAGCTACTCCAGCAGAGAGAATGATGAACATAGTACAGTTGTGTAAGTTGCACTTACCATGACAGAAGATGTTCAAATTCCTCACTGCTGCAGTAGCTGCACCCACTCTTAACACCCCTTTTTATGTATATATTTTTGGGTTAGATACAAACTGTTTGCTTTTGTTAGATGTTTTATTTTCAGGATTCAAATGCTCTCCCATTCTTGTGTTGTAGGGCCAGTGTTAGCATTTTGGGGCCTCCAGAAAATGTAAAGTTGGGGGCCCCCAGATACTTCAGTCTAAGTATCACCCTGTCACTGCCACCCCTCCTAACCAAAACCAAGCAACCTTTTAATTCATGCTGCAGAGTTTTTTGAGTAGTGCACACAGACTGACCTATAGCTAAAATGTACTTACATAAGGACAACCCTGTGTACCACAATATGTTGGCCCATCTCAGAAGGACATTCACAGTTACTGGCATTTAGTGGCAACAGTGATACACAGCACCAACACCAGGTACAGAGATAGACTTGAGGGAAATAGTGTCCTAGACACTACCTATTGTCCCCCCCCCCCCAGACACACACACACACACTGACACACTTCAGCCAGTATTCCTCTCTGTTTCCCCTATCTCGGGTTCCCCACACCATGCACATTACTTTTTTCTTCCTTTTCTCAAATTTTGCTTTACTCTTCAGCTTTTTCAAGAAGACTTTCTCTTTGCCCTAAAGTACATTTTAAAGGTTTTTTTTCTTTTTATACAACCGTTTTGTCAATGACAGCTTGAAATTATGATTAAGGAAAGAAATTCAGTGGTGCTGTTCAACTTCAGTTTTCCGTGCATGCTTTCAACATAACTTTCCTGACCAAGATAACACAATAATAACAGTTTAGGAAATATCTCAATAAAGCCATGAAAGCCATAGTGTTATAGATGCTCTGGGATGCATTTTTGAGCATTTTCCCAACCTTTTAATCCAATGGTGGCCTGAACAAAAAAATCATGATTATGAAAAGAATTCCAGTCTTTTTTTTTTTTTTCTTTCAAGATGTAAGTTGTGCCCAAGGCTTAATTTTCAAAGCTGACAAAAGAGTAGCTCACAATAAACTAACAAGACAACTGTTGTGATGATAACCCCCCCACCAAAAAAAGCATTCAGTCACTGCCTGTGCATATTTCTGATGTTAGATTGGGATGAAAGCAGAGATTCAAATGGCCACAGTCATATATTTCAAGTGACTGCTTGCATACATATACAGGGCATGTCCCTTATCCTCTAAACTGACTTGTATATGGGCCTGATGTACGACTGTGAGGAAAGTGAAAAAAAATATTTATAGCAAAGTATTCCAGTTTGTTGCTCTTAATAGTACAATGCCTCTACGCTAGCTATAGTAGCTTTCTTTGTACACCTCTGATGTCTGTGAGAAAAGTAAAAGAAATAATGACCATACTATCCCCAAGTCAAACACAAGCACACCTCTGAAGTTTGATTGTGATGAAAATTAAGGTAGTACTGACCACACAATCCCCTGCCTCCGAAACAACCTACAGCAACCTTCTGCACACATATCTGAACAGGGCTGGGTTCAACTGAGGGTGAGGCCACCAATAAGTTCATGTCAAAATCTATTTACATAGTCTGGGGTGGGAGGGCCAGCAGACTTCCAGAAGCTCTAAGTAAGTGAATGTTCTGTGATGTATTTTATGCATTAGTTTTGAAATATAACTACTTGTTAACTACATTTTTACTGCTATTCAGAAGATTTATGTATGTGCCTGACATCATTGTGTGTGCACAGACAGAAATCAATGATTTATTTTTTACATAGACTCACATACAGACACACACACACACACACACACACACACACACACACACACACACACACACACACACACACACACACACACACAAGTTTTGTGTTATCTGATTGCTTCAAGGCTTGCTGATTTAAAAATAGTTTCTGTTTGTAAATTCCTGCATACACTGTTGGAAACACCTGGTGTTCTGACTGCAGTGTGTGTCTCAAACAATATGGAAATATATCACCGATTGATAAGTATATTTCTTGGCATTTTAACCTTTTAGAGTTCTGCATTGTCTTAATTTTGCCTGACTGAATTATTTTATATACTTTCTGGCATTGTTTTCTGTTTCTCATCTGTCCTGAAACTGCCCCCCATCCCCCATTCTTCTGGTGGTGTTATAGTTGGTGGCTTTGCAGTTGCCTGTCCCAACTGTAAATTTGATCTGGGACACACCTCCCAGTCTGGTGTTCACTCTACTTAATACAGAGGGAACATCTGAGAAGGCCAAACCACTTAGGTTCTTAACCTTGAATTTTTCTTCTGCTCCTTCTTCCTCTCTCCTTGCACTTTATTAAAAAAATGCATTTTTTTTTTTTGCTTTTGCCTCTTCTTAAAAGTACTCAATTGTATTTATTCTACTCCATTTCTTACTGCTTGGTAGTAGCTTGATTAAATTGTAACTGTTACTCTAAGTCTTTTGGTTTAAGCACTTGGGCTCCAGACCAGTTGTTTTACATTAAGAAGGTTTGTGGTCTGCACTGTTGTGGCAGGGCAGGTAGCTTACATCCTTCTAAGTTGGGAATTGCTGATTGAAGGCTTAGTGTCTGTTATTCTAAAAGTGTATTAGTTCTGGTTAAAGCACTTGGGCTTCAGGCCAGTTATTTTTCATTAAGAAGGTTTGTGGTCTGCACTCTTGTGGGAGGAGAGGCTAGATTCTGCCCTTCTGAGCTGGGAATTTCTGCTTAAAGGCTTATTGTGCCTGCTTATTTGAACTGTTTCTTTCTGAAATTGGTGTGCCTTGGTTGCTGTAGCATAGACTAGATTCAGGCATCCTGAATCTAGTTTTGTTTGTATAACTTGAGCACTAATCCAGGCCATCTCTTTTGGAGAAGAGAACCTGCACCCTAGTGGCAGGAGTGTGCAGTTAGAATTTGTCTGATTGAAGACTGCTGGAACAGGGCTCAGTTTTTAGCTTTTTTATTGGTTAACTGGGTAATTTGTTTAAATCAGTTTTCTGTTGTTATATAAAAAAATCCACTTTATCTGCTTTTACTGTATTTGTGTTTCTTCCTACTTTATTTTGCTTTTGCTGCTTGTTCTTAAAAGTACTTAATTTCATTTATTCTGCTGCATTTATTACTGCTTGTTAGTAGCCTGATTAAATAGTAACTGTATGGGCTTCAGATCAGTTGTTTTATATTAAGAAGGCTTGTGGTCTGCACTGTTGTGGCAGGACAGGTAGCTTACATCCTTCTAACTTGGGAGTTGCTGACTGAAGGCTTAGTGGCAGGAGTCTGCAGTTAGAAGTTGTCTGATCAAGACTACTGGAACGGGGCTCAGTTTTTAGCTTTTTATTGGTTAATTGATTAATTTGTTTAAATCAGTTTGCTCATTTGCTACTGTTATATAAAAATATATATATATATATATATATACATATATATATATATATATATATATATATATATATATATATATATATACACACACACACTTTATGCATCTCCGCTTAGCTAGGGATAAACTATTCCCGGCGCCATAAAGTCTGCTCTTCAAATTTTCCTTTAGAACGAGCCAGTTTTTTAGTTTTAGTTTTAGCACTAAAATCTGTTTCTTTGAGCTCAGCACTTGTTCAGAACTTATTGTAAGCACTAAATAAGCTACAAATTACACCAGCACTCAACTTTCCTCACTTGTCTAGTGGAAAACAGTTTTTAGTACTTAATAAATAAGCAACTATCCAGGCATATCTAAGGGTCAGCTCTCGGTGTTTTCTCCTGTCTACCTGATGAATCTGGGCATCTTGGGGCAATGCAGCAATTGCCTCATGTACACAGACAACCTTCTCCTCCTACCACCCAACACTACAACCTGTGAGAGATGCACTTATATAACCAAACTGGAAGCAAAGCAATCTTCACCCAAGACTGGACTACACAGTCAAGAGGAGAAGGTAAACACTTGCACCACACCACACTCATCAGATAGTCTCTCACAACCTACACCACCAAAACACACACATAGAAACACGAAACACACCTACATTCGCGGAGGCTCTCAATAAAAATCTGCTCAAGCAACAGAGACCTCCAAAGCAGAAATGCAAGCAACCTCCACCCCCCCCAACACAAACAAAATGACACATAGCCCAAAAACTCAGTGTGCTACTCAACTACAGCCCATAAGGCATAACAACATACCCAACACTCTAGTCATAGGTGACTCTATAGTCAGGCACACTAATGTTCCACTCACCAGGCTAAACAAGGAGAAAGTTACTGTCGGCTGCCTGTCGGGTGCCAGGATCCATCACATAACACACGCACTCAGGTCACTCCACAACAAGTACAAATATGACTCTGTCATTGTCCATGTTGGTGTGAATGACATGAGACATACCTCCCTGGACTACATGAAAAGAGACATGGAGGAGCTCTCCGATCTTGTAGCCCAGGCAGGTATGACCCTACCCCTAAGTAGCATCCTGCCATCACCCAGAATGATACCACAGTACAAGGACAAAATGATTGACTTCAACAATTGGCTAAGCTTCTGGTGTCATTCTAAGGGGATCCAGTGTCTGTTTGCCTGGGATGACATGATCGACAGACCACGATGCTTTGCCAGAGATGGCTTGCACCTGTCACCCTTGGAATTCCAGATACAGGCTAAGGCTCTTACCACCCCTATAGTGCCTTTTTTAGGCAAGGGTGAAATGATAAATTCACCACCTTAACAGGTACAAGCAAGCAAAATCCGAGGGTAATGCTACTCAATGCTAGAAGTCTAAACCTCAAAATGTATTCACTCGTGGCACTCCTTTAAATGGAGAACATTGACATCTATGCAGTGACAGAGACCTGGTTCAAGGCTCCAGAGTGCACCCCTGCATTACCAGGCTATAATTCATACCACACCTTTCGGCCACCTAACCTGGACCGAAACACTAAAGGTGGAGGCATGTCCATATTCATTAAGGATATCCACACCTCCAGGCTAGTTGCTCAGCATAATGCATCCGAGATTATCCAAGTGCAACTAACTCTGGGCAAGACCGCAATCCAAGGACATTCATCTTTTTAATAAGAAGGGAAGCACAGTGGCTTCCAATTCAGGTATTGTGAGTTTTAACTTAAGTAGCGATTAGGAGAGACCAGGAACTAGTAAACAAGCTACCAACGGTAGCAGTAAACACTTTATAGCAAGTAACTTTGGTGGCA
Source organism: Protopterus annectens (assembly GCF_019279795.1). NCBI lineage: Eukaryota > Metazoa > Chordata > Ceratodontiformes > Protopteridae > Protopterus > Protopterus annectens. Next base: position 847,084,717 of record NC_056743.1, on the reverse strand, counting down.
ACACGGAGAGACTTTCTGATAATGGAGAAATGGTCAGTGAGGGTTCAGTAGGGGGTGTACAATTGGAATTCAGTGACAAATGTTATACTTCGTTATTAAATAGGAAGTATCTATTCTCTGATGTTGGGCAAACTGTTATGGAAAGCAATCAGGTTTCTGACAGGAATGGTGAAGTAAATGCAAAATTTTCATCTTTGATAGATATGATCTATTTTTTAGAAAAAAGATTGTTTAAATTAAAATCTTTGGAGCTGGACTCTGCATACCTGAATGAATGTTTAAACTTGCAGGTTGTTCCACAAGGTTTGAGAATATTTAAATTCCCTTTTGGGATTAATTATAATGAAAATGTTTTGAAAGATTTTTTTGCATTATTTGATGAAACGTATAAACATTGTAAAGAAAACTGTTTTTTATTATGAGCAACAAAGGGAAGATAAACACAAATCCAAAACTTCGAAAAACCAAGAAAGAGTATGGCAAACGTAGTTGAAGACAATTCCTTTACTTACTTGAAGCGCTTTTCGTCCGATTTAATACACGAACTTCATCAGATAAAATAAAAAGTGAGGTGTTACTTTTTAAATAAGCAAGTAGATGCATCAGCTGATGTATCAAAATTTAAAGCGACATGCCTTATTTTTTAAAATACTTGCATGTTAAAAGGCTTTCTATTTTAAGATACTACTATTCTAATAAGTTATTATAAATAGACAAAAATATTTCTAACATAAAATTACATAGAAATCAACAATTAAAACTTTTTCTAACACTGGACTAGTAAAAAACATATTATTATGAAATCAGATAAGCCAGTCAAATTCAAGCAGCAACGGCAGATATAAAGCTATCTTGTGTTCAATATAGTTTATCTATGAATTACAAACTCTATATACACTTACTGAATAAAGAAGGAAGATAAAAAATACTGTTATATCCTATAAAAAGTCTTATTAAAAATTCTTATTCAAACATAGTGTTATTAGTCAGTCTATCTACGAAGACTCCTTAATTTTAATATAGGCATAATAGAACACATAATATTAAGGCACGGCAGATTATACGCATATAACCGGATCTGCCATAATAATTCCAACCTCTCCAATTCTACTTCTATTGGTCCCCTTCTCATATTTGGAACTAATTGATCCAAAATCCAAAATTCAAATACATGGGTAGGGTATTCCGAAATATGCTTAGCTAATGCATTTTTATTATTTTATTATGGCAGATCCGGTTATATGCATATAATCTGCCGGGCCTTAATGATATGTGTTCTATTATGCCTATATTAAAATTAAGGAGTCTTCGTAGATAGACCGACTAATAACACTATGTTTGAATAAGAATTTTTAATAAGACTTTTTATAGGATATAAATAGAAGTTATGTTCTTACCATAACGTTCCATGTTAGTTGTCTTCTTCTCGCCTTCTTCTTGCTGGATGGGTTCGGAGCCGACCTCGGCTCGACTCGCCACTCTAAAAGCTCGTGAGTTGGTTCCACCGGCTCGAGGCTCCCCTTATATCCCACAATGCTAGGCGAGAGTTACCTCAGATCTCGTTTGTAAGCTAACCCCAGCTTATAATAGTAACAGAATAACTCTAAAACAGAATCCACCTCTAACAACAGGAAGAAAGAAGGGTGACCTACATCCTGATCCAGGAAATATGCACAACAGCATATGCCTAAGAAAGAGGTGGTAGAAACAGAGGTCACGATCACAACTCCTCTAGGTCTGTCCAGGCCAGGGGGAAGGAGGGTGGGACGCAAGAAGAAGGCGAGAAGAAGACAACTAACATGGAACGTTATGGTAAGAACATAACTTCTATATGTTAAGTTGTCTATCTCGCCTTCATTCTTGCTGGATGGGACCGCGTCCCTAGCACCTTGTCCCGGGTAGCCTAACGGAACAGACTCCTGAGAACAGTGGAACCAAAATTAGCTCTATGCCTAGAAGCTAAATCCAACTTATAATGAGAAATAAAAGTGTGAGGAGTAGCCCAAGTAGCCGCTGCACAAATGGTGTCAATAGGCAGTCTGTCTTGGAAGGCTAAAGAAGTAGCCAAAGCTCTGGTGGAATGGGCTTTAGGTTTATTAGGCAATTTTGTTGTCTAATTTCATATACCAGGGAAATCAAAGATGTTAGCCATCTGGATAATGATACCTTAGCAACCGAAAGTCCCTTTCTGCTTTCCGCATAGGAGACAAACAGCTGATCAGATTTTCTGAATTGTTTTGTTCTATCCAAGTAGTACCTCAATTGACGATGAACATCCAGGCAGTGTAATGTTTGTTCAGACCTATTGGAATACTCTGGAAAAAAGACAGGGAGGTCAATGCTTTGGTTTAGATTTGATGTCGAGACCACCTTAGGCAAAAAGGACGGGTTAGTTCGTAAAGATACTCTGTCCTTATGAAACAAAAGATAAGGAGGACGACAACTGAGTGCTTGAAGCTCTGAAACTCTTCTAGCTGATGTAATAGCTACCAGAAAAAGAGTTTTCCATGATAACAATTTTAAGGAACAGGAAGCTGCAGGTTCGAAAGGGGGGAGAATCAAAGAAGCAAGAACTAAATTTAGGTCCCAAGGAGAAGGAGGATTTCTTATAGGAGGTCTGAGAAGAAAAACTCCTTTCAAAAAGGCTTTGCAGAGTTTGTGGGACATTAGGGCAGATTCAGAAATACCCACATGAAAATTAGAAATAGCTGCCAATTGAACTTTAAGTGTAGAGGAGATGAACCTGCATGGAAGAGTTCAGCTAGAAAATCAAGGACTAGTTGGATGGAAGCGGTGAAAGGATCTATGTCCTTTCCTTGAGCCCAATATGTGAAACGTTTCCACTTACTCAAATAAATCTTCCTAGTGGAAGATTTATGGGAAGCTATCAATATATCTCTAACAGAGTGAGATAATTGAGGAAGCCTGGCTAAGGTTGGAACTGGAGGAACCAAGCAGTGAGGTTCAGAGAGGGGAGGGAGCGATGAAACTGACCCGACTGATGGATCAAAAGATCTGGAACTAGGTCCAGATTTCACGGTCGCTCCAAGAGAAAACGATGTAGAAAGGGGAACCACACTTGTCGAGGCCAGTAAGGAGCAATGAGGATCAATGAGGCCTTCTGAGCGATAGCTTTCTGAATTACTTGAGAGATCAGTGGGAAAGGAGGAAATGCATACAGAAGTCCCGGGCCAAACTTGGACTAGAGCGTCTCTGCTGGGTTGGCCTGGTAAAGGGAATAGAGTGAAATATTCTCTGCACTTGCTGTTTTGGGGAGTAGCAAAAGATCGCAGCAAGGCTGACCCCACTTGAGAAAAATTTCTCTCACTACAGAGTCTTTCAGAGACCACTCGTGAGGCATGAGAATAGCTCTGCTCAACTTGTCCGTAATATGATTGGACTTCCCGGGGATGTGCGTTGCTATCAGAAAACGCTGAGAAGAAATCGCCCATTGCCACAGTCTGAGTGCTTCTCGACACAGGGGATATGATCTGGTTCCGCCTTGTTTGTTGATGTACCACACTACAGACATATTGTCTGTCTGGATTGCAATTGTTCCCAAGGGAAGAGAGTCTTGAAGGGCTTGCAACGCTAAAAGCACTGCTCTCATCTCCAGAATATTGATGTGCAAGTGGCATTCGTTTGGTTGCCATGTGCCCTGGACTGTCCTGCACTGATAATGCCCCCCCCCACCCGATCAGGGAGGCATCCGTTGTCAATGTAGCAACCGGAGGAGGTGGAACAAAAGATCTTCCCGACAGGAGATGGGGGGAAGACATCCACCACATGAGATGCTTTTTGCACGCCTGCGTGATCACAATGGTGTGAGACATTGGAAGTTCCTGGTATGACCATTGAGTAAAAAGCATCCACTGAAGGATCCGCATGTGGTATCTGGCTAATGGAAGGAGAGGTATGGCCGCCGCCATAATTCCCAACACCTTTAGAACTAACCTGGCTTTGATTCTGTTGTTGTAGAGAAGGAGTGATACCAATTTGTGAATGTCTGATATCCTTTGATGTGTTAGCCTTGCAGACATGTTTATTGTATCTAGATTTGCGCCTATGTAGGTAATAGTACGACAAGGCGACAAAACAGACTTTTCGCAATTTATTGAAATACCCAGCTTTTGACAAACGCGAAAAGTGTAATCTCTGGCCATCAGAAGGAGATGCTTGGTGGGAGCTGTGAGGAGCCAGTCGTCCAAATATGGAAACACCTGGAATCCTTGTCGTCTCAGGTGAGAAGCTACCACTGCCATGCATTTGGTAAACACCGGGGGCAGTGGTGAGACCAAAGGGCAGGGCTCTGAACTGAAAATGACTGGTTCCCAGCCTGAAGCGGAGGAATCTTCTGGAGCTTCTGTTCATATTTATGTGATAGTACGCATCCCGAAGGTCTATAGAGCACATCCAGTTTCCTTTGCCCAAAAGGGGAAGGATGGATTGCAGCGTGACCATCCGAAATCTTGTTTTCTTGACTGATTTGTTCAAGACACTGAGATCCAATATCGGTCTCCAGTCCCCTGTTTTCTTTGGAACTAAAAAGAACCTTGAGTAGATTCCGGATCCTTGTTGGTCTGCTGGCACTGGCTGAATTGCTCTTTTTGCAAGCAGTTTTGAAATTTCCAAAGCTGCTAGATCCCTTTTGTGGTGGGACATCTGGAAGGGATTTTTGACTGATTTGGAAAGCGAAGAAAGGGGATAGAATAGCCTTCGAAATGATGGACTGTACCCATTTGTCTTGAGTCAGGGATAACCAGGCTTCTGGGTACAGTGACAATCTTCCCCCGACTGCCTCCGAAGATGGGCAGTCGGGCAACACCTCAGGGATGCTGAAAAGGCTTGTCAGGGAAGGCTTCCCGATTGCCCTGGTTCTGCGGACCCCCCCCTGCCTCTAGGGCGCCTTCTACCATTGTTGTTTCCACCTCTGCCTTTGCTAGGAACGACTCTGTCGTCAGGCGAAGTCCCTTGAGATTGTTTACGGAACCACATCTTTCCACCCTTCTGACCTTTGGGGTAAGGCCTGGAAGGAGTCGAGAAACGGACTCCGACGGCAGAAAGGGTCTTGCCATCAGTCTCGCACCTAGTCAGGGTTTCTTTCACTTGAGGACCAAAGAGAGATGATCCATCAAAAGGGGAGTTCGTGAAAGACGTCTTGAAAGGGTCCGCAAAATTGCATAGCCGCATCCAGGCGTGCCTACGTAAGGCCACACCTGTCCCTGCGGCTCTGCTCGCTCCATCAGCCGCGTAAGAGAGGAGGCGCATGGAGGAGTTGGATATGGAATTAAGGGTAGCCAGCTGCGTGTTCATTTTGTCTTGGAAACCCGCAGCTGTAGGATCCTTCAACATTTCACTCGCTTCCTTGATCAAGTCCCTTTGAAGACGAGTGAAATGGCACAGGTAGTTCAGCGAACGCATGGTAAATGTCGCTGAGGAGAACATCCGCTTCCCGTACCTATCCATGGACCTAGATTCCTTGTTAGGTGGATGGACAGGTACTGAAGGATCAGCTAGTTCCTTCTTTGCGGCAGCAGCTACCACCATAGCATCCACAGAAACTCCTTTTGTTAAAAATTGTTTGTCTGCTGGAGCTGTTATGAACTTAGAGGGTCTCCTGGGAGTGGGATCCACTGAATCAGGAGCCGTCCATGCCTTCTTAGCAACCACCTGCATGAAGGGGCGGAGGGGGGGGGGGGGACACCCAGGAGGTGGAAGGACGAGAGCCAAACGCCTCAAGATACACAGATTCGTCCTCCGAAGGGTTGAGGGCTGGCCAATTTCCCCTCTGTTTCAGGATCTCCAGAATGTCTGCAAATGAGACATCTTCAGAAGGGGAACGGGGAACCCTCAGAATCATCCAAATCTGTGTCTGACGTGATGGACTCAGGTGAGTCAATGTGTTTCCTCTTACACTTCCTCTTCCGAGGGGCTCTTCTGCCAAATCAGGAGAGGCCTCGAAGAGGATGAAATCCCACAGGGGCTCCTGAGGAGCTGGCTCTCTGCGGTCCGGGATGAGGGAGTGAGTCGACTTAGCCTGAGGCACCATAGAGGGAGGGGCGGACGGAGCCGACTGTGGAGTAGAGCCCGGCTCTAACACACTCCGCATGACCTCGAATGCACCCTGTCAGGCAGAGCCAGAGGTCCCGCCCGAAGCTAAGAACCCCCTCGGCACCGACAGTGATGGCTCCGAGGCCGATGTCGGAGCCGAACTCACCAGCCGAAGCCCGAGAGGAGAGGGGTCGGACAAGGGTCCGATGCCACTCACCCCTCGGAGCCGACGAGGGAAGTCCGCGCCGAGATTCTTCCAAAGAAGAAGCGGAGCCGACGACGGAGCCGAAGACAATTGTATCGGCTCCGACGTAATCACAGTCTCGATTCCGACACGACCCGGCTCCGAACTCAAGAGAGTCGAAGGAGGAATGTGTTGATGGACCGGGGCAGGCATCGACTGATGAGTCGGGCTCTGAAACATCTGGGCCAGTGCCTCGGACTTAAGTAGTCGACTCACTACCCTCTGAAGGTCATGATCCGACAACCTCGATGACCTAGAGGAGTGAGATCTTTGGCTCCGTTCAGACAGCAGGGGAGATCCTGGAGCCGAATGAACGGAGCCAAGAGATGGTGACCTGGACCTCTTCCTAGTTGTCGGCTCCGAAGGTCTGGTCGGAGCCGACACGGAAACTTATAACCTCGGCTCCGCCGGAGCCGAGGAGCCACAGAAACTGTGGACTGAGACTTATCGGCTCCAGCCGAGCCGATGAAGGCAAAGGTTGAGAAACCTTAGGTCTCGGCTCAGTAGCCGGAGCCAAAGACCTAGATGCCTTAGAGGGCTTCCCTGTTGAAACAGACAGGGAATCCTCTGGCTTGAGTAAGCCTCTAAGAATTAATTTATTCTTTCTTTCCTGCAGGACCCTGGGGCTGAAGCCATGGCACACAGCACAGGAGTCCTGCAGGTGCAAAGGCCCCAGACAATAGACACAAGAAGTGTGAGCGTCTGTCAGAGACATTTTCTGACAGCACGCATCACACTTCTTGAATCGAGACCTTTGCTTCTTTAGACATTTTTGTCTGAACAGGTGTACACAAACACACACACAAACACACTAGTTATACCCTGTCAGGTTAATACAATAAAAAAAGTAGTAATAATAGTAATCAAAACTACAATAAACACACACACTCCACTAGGGAAGGAAAGGCCTATAGGCCCAAGGGAAGAACCAAAGGTTCTTGGGGAAAGAAAAGGAAATTTTTCGGTTAGGGAATAAAAGTTTTCTAACCTACACTAACTAAGTAAAAATATTAACTTAAAGGGGTTTTTAAAGACTAATTTTCACAAGAAAATAGTACTCACCAGGAACCGGTAGAAACAACCAACCTCGAAGCTGTAGCGGCAAACGAGATCTGGGGTAACTCTCGCCTAGCATTGTGGGATATAAGGGGAGCCTCGAGCCGGTGGAACCAACTCTCGAGCTTTTAGAGTGGCCGAGTCGGAGCCGAGGTCGGCTCCGAACCCATCCAGCAAGAATGAAGGCGAGATAGAAAACTTAACATCAGTATTTTTTATCTTCCTTCTTTATTCAGTAAGTGTATATAGATTTTGTAATTCATAGATAAACTATATTGAGCACAAGATAGTTTTATATCTGCTGTTGCTGCTTGAATTTGACTGGCTTATCTGATTTCATAATAGTATGTTTTTTACTAGTCCATTGTTAGAAAAAGTTTTAATTGTTGATTTCTATATAATTTTATGCTAGAAATATTTTTGTCTATTTATAATAACTTATTACAATAGTAGTATCTTAAAATAGAAAGCCTTTTAACATGTAAGTATTTTAAAAAATAAGGCATGTCGCTTTAAATTTTGATACATCAGCTGATGCATCTACTTGCTTATTTAAAAAGTAACAGCTCACTTTTTATTTTATCTGATGAAGTTTGTGTATTAAATTGGACGAAAAGCGCTTCAAGTAAATAAAGGAATTGTCTTCAACTACGTTTGCCATACTCTTAAAGGGAAGATGTTAAGAAAGAGTTGGAAATGTTGGATAAGAATATCATAAAATATTTGTTGTTTCCTCAATATAGAGAAATATATTCAAAAGTTTTTGGTAGAGTGGATAGAAGAATAAATGTATTATTCAAGAAAAAGAGAAAGTTAGAGAGGGACAGTAAACAATATAAAGAAAAGAAAGTGTATCCAATAGAAAATACAATTCATTCCCAAAATTACAATTATGGAGACAATAGACTTGATACACATGGCAAGGCCCAGGGGTATGAGGAGGATTATATGGTTAGAGAAGATATAGTGAATACTGGGACTATTGTCCAGGATTTTCCAGTACTACGTAGCTCTGAGAGGTTAGCGCAGAGAAAGATGAATACAGGGGGATACAACAGACATTACCCCATGTCCCAGAGAATGAACAAATATTAGTGAATGACCCAACATCAGTGATAGATAGACAAAAAATAGTGAATATAATAGATGGGTTCACTATATATAATTATACAGAACAGCGTATTACAGATACCCACTTTCATCTTTTTTTCCAAAGGAATAAAATTTGTACCCCAAACAAAAGCTAGTTTGGTAGACAACATTACAGAATTAAAATTATATACAATAAAATTAAACGTTGATATTATATTTTCTGAGGATACATAAAATCAAATAGGTAGTAGAGATATTCCACATAAAAACAGTGTGTATAATCCATCCTCTAACAGATACCTTTGAAAAAGTAGTCTTGGAAGAACTGTATGAGATTCATGATGTTAATAAAAATAGAAAAATAAGATGGAATCTAAGTAAGGAAGAATACAATCTTTTAATGGATCTGAGGAAAGATGGGACAATAAGGATTATGACCTCAGACAAAGGGGGAGGGGTAGTGCTATACAAAGGTACTGATTACTCAGATGAAATGCATAGTTTATTGTTCAATGAAGAAATTAGAAGTTATGTACTTACCATAACGTTCCATCTGAGTAGGTGGATTCATTTGTCTGCAACCTGTGGGTATGGATCCGATATCGGATCCGAACCGGCATGGTTTATCCAGCTATGGATCAGAGCTCCTAGCTCCTCCCCTCACCCATAATGCCCTGCTCTCCCTACATGACCTCAGATCGAGTTTGTCCTGCACCAACTACCCTAACCAAAGGGTAACACACCCTATGCAGGAAACTGACAAGGCCAGGGGGATAGGAGGGCGGGATGGTTGCAGACAAATGAATCCACCTACTCAGATGGAACGTTATGGTAAGTACATAACTTCTAAATCTGAAGTAGGAGAATTCATTTGTCAGCAACCTGTGGGACAGAGTCCCCAGCTACCTGAATCTTGGGTGGCCATCATGGAAGGATATTCCGGAGCACCGCGGAGCCAAAGGATGCTCTACCTCTAGAAGTGACGTCCAGCTTGTAATGAGTAATAAAGGTATGAGATGAAGCCCAAGTGGCTGCTGAACAAATGTCATCCAGAGGAACCCTAGACTTAAAGGCCGCTGAAGTAGAGACAGACCGGGTCGAATGAGCATGGACTCCCTCCGGTGCGGGCCACCCAGAGGCTTGGTACGCCAACAGAATACACTAAGAAATCCAGCGTGACAAAGAAACTTTGGAAATTGGTTTACCCAGATTGAATTTGGCAAAAGAAATGAACAACTGGTCTGATTGCCTATGACCAGCTGTCCTATGAAGGTAAAAACGAAGCTGCCTGTGAACATCCAAGGAATGCAGCTTGTATTCGCCTTTGTTTTGATACTTAGGGAAGAAAACAGGGAGGTTGATGGACTGATTAATGTTAGCTTCCGAAGCTACTTTAGGAAGAAAGGAGGGATTGATCCTTAGGTACACCCGGTCCGGATGAAAAATCAAATAAGGCGGTTTCATGGACAGGGCCTGAAGCTCTGAAACTCTCTTAGCCGAAGTAATGGCTACCAAAAAAGCAGTCTTAAAGGACAAGTATTTAAGATCGACTGTGGCCGCAGGTTCGAAGGGGGGAGCGGTCAAGGCCTGAAGTACCAAGGAAAGATCCCACGGGGGAACCGTTTCTTTGACAGGGGGTCTGAGCAAAAAGGTGCCTTTTAGGAAGGTTTTGCATAACTTAGCTGACATAAGAGGCCCTGAATCGTGTCCAACATGGTAATGAGATATGGCCGCCAGCTGAACTTTGACCGTGGAACTACTGGCGCCATCATTAAAGAGAGTAGTAAGGAAATCTAGAACCAAAGGAAGGGGAACCGTGAAAGGATCTTGGTCTTGCCGCTCTGCCCAAATGGAGAAACGCTTCCATTTACTGCGGTAAATTTTTCTGGTAGAGGGCTTGTGGGCCTCTACCAGAATGGCCTTAATTGGGGACAAGATACCGGGAGTCCTGATTAGGAGTGGAACTGGAGTAGCCAAGCAGTCAACTTCAGGTTGTCCAGGTTCGGAGTTGGCAGGTACGACGGGTGTGATATCAGATCTGGAATGGGATCTAGAACCCAAGGTGGATTCACTGAATGAGACCTTAGGTAAGGGAACCAGATCTGTCGAGGCCAGAACGGGGCAATGAGGATCATTCTGCACCCCAACCGAGAGGCTTTCTGAAGTACTTGTAGCATCAGAGGTAGAGGGGGGTATGCATAAAGAAGACCGGGAGGCCAAGCATGCACCAGAGCGTCTCTCGGAGAATCCCCTGGAGGGGGGATTAGAGCGAAAAAACTGTCGCACTTGGCGTTTAAAGAAGAGGCAAAGAGATCGCAACAGGGAGTCCCCCACTGTGCTAAGATACGTTTCGCTACTTGAGAATTGAGAGACCACTCGTACGGGGAGAGAATGGTGCGACTGAGCTTGTCCGCTAGGATGTTGGTCCAACCCGGAATATGCATTGCGATGAGAAAGCGGTTGGTGGAGATCGCCCATTCCCACACTCTCATGGCTTCTCGGCATAAAGGGTAAGACCTGGTTCCCCCCTGTTTGTTGATGTACCAGACCACCGACATGTTGTCTGATTGAATCGCAATTGTTCCCAGGGGAAGGAGGGCGTGAAGTGCTTGCAACGCCAAGAGCACCGCCCTCATTTCCAGAACATTGATATGCAGGGAGGTCTCTGAATCGCTCCATGTGCCTTGGAACATCCGGCCCGCAAAATGCCCCCCCACCCGAGGCGGGAAGCGTCCGTGGTCACCGTGGCGAGAGGGGGAGATGCACAAAAGGGGCGGCCCCTGTGGAGGTCCGGAGAATGGAGCCACCACAAGAGAGACCGCTTGCAAGCCTTGCTGATCGCAATGGGATGATACAGGGGGTGGGAGAGAAATGACCATTGCACCTGAAGTGTCCATTGAAGCACCCGCATGTTGAAGCGGGTGTGCGGAAGAAGAGTAATCGCTGCCGTCATAGACCCTAGCACCCTCAGGACCAATTCCGCAGGTGTTGAGCTGGAGTGAAGGATGGCCCGCACCTGGAGTCGCAGATTCCGAACCCTGTCAGTTGTGAGAAAGGCTCTTAAATTTCTCGTGTATAACCTGGCTCCTGTAAATTCTATTGTTTGAGTAGGGACCAGGTTGGACTTCTCTATGTTTACCGTGATGCCTAGCTTGGGAGCTAGACGAAGGAAGGAGTCTCTTGCCAAAGAGAGTAGATGCCTTGTTGGGGTGGTGAGAAGCCAGTTGTCTAGGTACGGAAAGACCTGCACCCCCTGAAGCCTCAGGTGGGCCGCAACCACTGCTAACACTTTGGTGAACACCCTGGGGGCTGTGGTGAGACCAAAGGGAAGGACCCTGAACTGGTAGTGACTGGCTCCCAGCCAGAAGCGAAGAAACCTTCTGGATCGTCTGTCCATCCGAATGTGGTAGTACGCATCCTTGAGGTCTATAGAGCACATCCAGTGATTCTCCCCTAGAAGGGGGAGGATGGACTGCAAAGTGACCATCCGGAACTTCTCTTTGGGAACTGACAGGTTCAACAGGGACAGGTCTAGAATGGGTCTTAGGTCCCCCATCTTTTTTATCACTAAAAAGAACCTGGAGTAGAACCCTGATCCGATCTGGTCTGGGGGGACGGGCTGGATGGCTCTTTTTCTCAGCAGATGGCCAATTTCTGCTGAAGTGGCCTCCCTCTGATCGGGTGGAACATCGGGGAGGATTTTTAACTTTGGGACATGAAGAAAGGGGATCTTGTAACCTCTGGATATAATCTGGAGTACCCAGCGGTCCGATGTAATGGACTCCCATGCCACTAGGTGCTCCGAGAAACGTCCCCCGACTGCCTCCAGAGTGGAGCAGTCGGGCAATCCCTCAGGGTTGCTGCGCGGGCCGTTCAGAGAAGGGTTCTCTGGACCCAAAGTTCCTTGGAGCCCCTCGCCCCTAGGGCGGCGTCCTCCCTGTCCTCCTCTGCCGCGGAAGGACTGGTTGTCCGGAGCGGGTTGGGAATGCTGCGACTTCCGGAACCACATCTTCTTCTGGCTCTTTTGGTTCCTAGAGTAGGACCTCTGGGGCACAGAGAAGCGGACTCCGACGGCAGACAGCATCTTCCCGTCCTTCTCGCTCTGAACCAAGGTATCGCGAACCGTCTTGCCAAAAAGGGCAGAACCGTCAAAGGGGGCATTCGCAAATGACGCCTTGAAGGGCTCTGTAAAATCGCAGTGGCGGAGCCAGGCCTGCCGTCTTGTGAATAGGCCCGCTCCCGCAGCTCTAGCGGCTCCCTCGGTAGCGTGGGAAAGTAACCGCATAGAGGTGTTAGTCACAGAACGAAGAGTGGCCATACGGGTGGAGTGCATAAGTTTGTCCTCCTCCGATATGGACTCTGGGGGGGATGCAGCATATTCCTTGACAAGATCGCGCTGCATCCTAATGACGTATGCCAAATAGTTGAGCGCCCTCACTGAAAAGGTTACTGAACTAAAGATTCGCTTCCCCAAACGGTCCATCATCCGAGACTCCTTGCTCAGGGGATGGACTGAGGGACTCTCCTGGGTGAGTTCCCTCTTAGTAGCTGCTGCCGACAACATGGCATCTACCGGGGGTCCCTTGCTCCAGTGGGCACGGTCAGCAGGGGGGGCTAAGGATCCTGTCGGGCCTCTTAGGGATTGGCTCCACGGTGTCCGGGTCCCTCCATGCCCTGGTGGTAATAAGGTCCACCAGGGGGTCGGCAGGAGGGGACACCCAAGAGGTAGACGGGCCCGCTTCAAATGCCTCCAAGAACACTGACTCGTCCGAGGAAGACTTTGGGGCAGACCACCCACCTCTGATCCGTAACATTTCCATGATGTCTCCGAAGGAGACATCCTCAGGGGGTGATCTTGGGGAGCCTTCCCCTTCCTCCAAGTCAGTATCTTCGGTCAAAGACTCGGGGGAGTCTATGTGCCTCCTTTTACATGAATGCTTGCGAGGTGCTTCCTGTGGGTGGCTGTCCGAGGAGCTCTCACCAGCAATGTCCAGAACCACAGGAACTGCTTGGGGCAGTGAAGCGGGCTGTCCCAGTGGCCGGGTGATGGAAGCCTGGCCCAGAGCAGATGGAGTGCGGGACGGAGACGAAGCAAGGGCTGAGGGTCCGGATGCCCTCAACAGAGCCCTCTCCACTACATCAAAGGCCGAGGGGGAACCAGCTTCGACAATAGATCCAAAAGTCGGCTCCCCCCTGGGATCCGATGAGCGGATCGGAGCCGGCGCCGAGCCCCTCGGATACGAGGGACCAGTGCGCTCAGACAAGGACGGCGCTGAAGGCACACTGAGTCCCTCGGATCCAAAGCTCGGGCTAAGGCTCCGAGAGGTCGGATCCAACAGACTCGAGGGCAGGGTCGGATCCGAAGTACCCAGTACTGTCGGCGCCGACTCACCCACGGCTCCGAGGCTGCCCGGCTCCGAGTGCTCCAAACCCGGGTAGCGGGTCGGAGAAGGAGCAATGGGCTTAAAAAAGGGGGTCGAGCTCCCCCCCAGAGGGGGTAGGAGGCAGGAGCACTCCCATCTGCATCTGGGCCTGGATGAACCTTCGCATCATCCGGTCCAGATCAGCATCAGAGAGGCTGTAAGTAGACCTCGACGAGGCTACCGAGGTAGGCCTTGAGTGCCACCTCGATAGCCTCGAAGGAGGTCGGGTCTCCTCATCCTCAGGCTCCGGTGAAAAGCACGGGGACCGGAGCCGAGGAGGGGGAGAGCCAGCAGCCAGAGAGGCCGGAGGAGAAGCCCGCTTAGCCGGCGGGGCCGAAACGGAGGTCTCGGCCCGCCGCTTGTGGTGCTTCTCTCTCCGGTCCTTTTTCCTGGCTTCCCTCTCCTCCGACCCTTTGGCGGGAGTTTGAATCCCGGGTGGAGGAGGGGGAGCAGGCAAGGCAGGGACTGCCGAAGCAGTGACCACCAAGGGGGCGGGGGCCGAAGCCGAGTCCGGGGCAAGAGTCCCGCCAAGACCAGCTTCGACCTCCGCTCCTTCAATGCCCTGGGGTTGAACCCTGCACAGATTGAACACCCTGAAGTGAGGTGTTCAACCCCAAGGCATCGAACGCACCGAGTGTGGCCATCAGCAGGGGAAAGCTTATGGCCACACTCGGAGCACTTTGAAAAAACAGCCTTTGGGGCCTCAGACATCACTATTTTTTTTTTTTTTTTGTAACAATAGTAACAATAAACTAAAACACTCACACAAAGGCCCCCCAAAAAAACACACACACACACACCGACTACGAACCAGCGAGGGGAGGGTAAAAACTATATTAAACTAACCCAAAAAAGATATAAATAGAAGGGAAACCTATAACTTTCACACAAATTTAAAGTTTTAAAAATTTTAAAACCCTTTAATAAAGAAAACTATAACTTAGCTTTTGGAGGTCTGACGACCCAGCCTTTACCATGCGCGGCAAACTAGATCTGAGATCATGTAGGGAGAGCAGGGCATTATGGGTGAGGGGAGGAGCTAGGAGCTCGGATCCATAGCTGGATAAACCATGCCGGTTCGCATCCGATATCGGATCCATACCCACAGGTTGCTGACAAATGAATTCTCCTACTTCAGATCTTATGTTATGGTTTCAAAGAATCAGATTAATATTTCATATTCCCGAATTAACGCATATTTGGAGGAATATCTATTAAACAGAAGAATAGAAATAGAACTATATGAGTTTTTGTATGTTAAGGACGCTATAATCCCAATTTTCTTTGGAATTCCAAAAATACACAAAAATATTGAAAGGCCACCATTAAGACCAATAGTTGCAGCAGGGGGTCAAAGACCTACCCTCTGGCAGTGTTAGTAGATTCTTGGGTAAAACATATAGTGAATGAAAGAGAACATCTAGTAAAAGACTCTTGGGAATTTCGTGGAGCATTGAAAAAGGAGAAATGGCAGGACAATTTGACATTCCTAACTATAGATATAAAGGATCTATTTACAGCGATACCCAAAAGAGAAGGATTAGAATTTTTTGAAGAGGCATTATTTTCCTACTCAAAACTAGGTCATCATAAGATTAATTTGGTATGTGAAATGATGAGTTTAATACTGGAAAATAATTTTATTTTCTTTGAAGGAGAGTATTATCAACAAATCCGTGAAGTGGCAATGTGGGCAGCTTGTGCCCCCATATATGCTAATATTGTGCTTTTGGGATGTGAGTCCACTTATGTATTCAGTAGTCCTTTCTGGAATAAGATACAGTTTTATTCCAGATTTTGGATGACATCTTTGTTTTACGGAAGGGTACACAGGAAGAAATAGTGGAGTATGTGACATATTTGGGTGAAACTACAGAATTTTTAGAGTTCACATATAATTTTAATGCTGAAAGTCTTAATTACTTGGATGTACAAATAATAAAAGACTTAGATGGATTTAGATCCAGAATATACAGAAAGAATACATTTTGTAATGCATATTTGCATTTTGGGAGTAACCACCCACAGTGCAAAAAAGCAGCATAGTCAAAGGACAAGCAGTGAGGGTAGCAAGAATGACATCACACCACGAAGATTTGAATGGGGAATTAAATAAAATACAAATAATGTCTGAGGAACGAGGATCTCCTAAGGAATTGGTCAAGGAAATAATATTTGAAGTGTATAATAAGTGGGGTACAGTATACCTGCTCTTGTTTGGGGTGGGACTACAGAAAAATTATGATACTTTAAACTTAGAAACTGGTAAATATAAAAGAGCTTGTCTACTGGAATTTAATTATTTAACTAACACAGTTAAAAAGACCTTACAAAAGAACTGAGGTATATTTAAAACCAATAAGGAGATATACCAAAGGGTAGGTGTAAGCCCCAAATTTGTGAATAAAACTGGATTTAACCTCAAAATCCTGTTAGAACACAAGTTGGAACCTAGAATTGAGACAACAGGAACAAGACCATGTGGTAGCTGTAGATAATGTTCTTTTATAAATAAAGAGAATTATATTATTCTTGATAATAGAATGAAAAGTAGGATAGAGTTTGTTAAAGGGAAATGTCTTAGTAAGGGGGTAGTATACTTCAAAGTCTGTCACTCATGTTCAGGATTCTATGTGGGAAAGACCAAGCGAGCTTTGAGGAAGAGAATGCATGAACATGGGAATGACATTAGAAACAAAAAGTTAACTAGTTCGTTATATAAACACTCACTGACCTGTTCCCAATTCAATAAGCTTTTATTTGTTATTTTGGAACAGGTCAAGCCTAACCCCAGGGGGGGGGGGGTGACTGGAAAAATCTCTTGAAGAAGAGGGAAATCCAGTGGCAATTTAAAACAGCAGCCATGTTGCCCCCTGGTTTAAATGAAAGCATTTCAATAGCCCCTGTGTTGCAAGAGAGAAAGCTAACAAAATATAAAATATAAGAGAAAAACACAAAATCAATATACATACACAATAACACATAACATATATAAACAACTGTTTTATAACATAGTAGGTTGGAACATTTTATTCCAGCATTTTACTTATAAATAAATTTAGTTAATATTTTAAAGTTTTAAGAAAGTGGTGGACATATGTTTTAGATGAAATGTAATTAATGGTTTAGAATGTAATTGGTTATTATTATGTTAATTGTTGTGTATTTGTGATTGGTTCACATTTTTTATAAAAAAGTAGATGTTTGGAAATAAATCTATTCTGATGAAGGCTATATGTTGTAGCCAAAAGCATTAAATCTGGTTGCAGTAATAAAAGACATTTGGATTTCCTAAATGGCCTGGTAATTGTGCTAACTTATGGTGTTCCAAATTGTAACTTGCTACAGATCCCCCACCATGCCCCAGGATTCCCACTCCTCATTTCTTGATACACTGGAAAATATTAGGGTACAACCCAACACCCTAATAATGGGCGATTTCAACTACCCCACCATTAAATGGGAAAACTACTCGTACCAAATCTTTTGCTCAACGTTTTCTAGAATTCATAAATTCCAGTGCCTGGATCAACTTATCCACACCCCCACCAGGGGCAGCAATATCCTAGACCTGGTCACTACCAACATGGGCGACTGGTGTTCCACACCAGAGGTCAATTCCTCGTTGGTCATATCCGACCACAAGTTAATCACCCTAGACATTCACATCCCACCCCCCTTTAGGGAAACCACCGCAAAAAATTTCTCCAAAGCCAACTTCACTCTTCTTAAGACAGAAGTGGCAAACTTCACGACACACATGCAGATGGACAACAGAGGTACGACTGCTGAATCCTACACAAATGCACTTTATAAGCACTTACTCAAGTCCATGGATCGTGCTATCCCTAACAGAACCAAGATGCTATCCTCCAAAAAAAGGAAGCCAATCTGGTGGTCCCCTGCCATAAACAAACTCTACAACAGAAGAAAGAAACTGCTGCAAAAAAGAGTAAGATCCCATGACTGGAGGAACTCCCTGGTCAGCCTCAGTAAGAAGCTGAGATCTCTCATAATATCCTCCAAAGCTAGTTATGAAAACAAAATTGCCACTGATTCTAAAGACAACCACAAAGCATTCTATAGCCATGTCAAGAATCTCAATGGCAACACTCAGATCTGCTCTGAGTTACAGCACAATGGCACTAAATATACAGAACCAACTGATATTGCCAACATCCTGGCAGATAGGTTCAGTGCTAACTTTACCCCCCTCTCATCAACTAAAGGGCCCATCTCTATACCGGGAGAATGCAAAGTTCCTGTAATCATGGCTGCACAGGAAAAACCACACTCTCCAAAGCCAAGAACACAGCATCCATGGGACCTGTCAACATCCCAGGCTGCATTCTACATGAACTGCAGGATGAACTGGCACCCCACCTATGCACTATGTTTAATCATAGCCTCACCTCAGGCTTTGTGCCCACTGAATGGCGCACAGCAACGGTTATCCCTGTCCACAAAGGGGGTGCCACCATGGACCCCGGGAACTACTGCCCCATTAGTCTAACGAGCCTGGTCTGCAAGGCCATGGAATGTATCATCATGGATCTTATACACAAAGACATTGGTAATCGCCAAACTCTGGACCCCACCCAGTTCGGGTTTGTAAAAGGCAGATCATATCTCCTAAACCTGATAGACTTCTTTGAAGCAGTCACCAAAGCCATATACGAGGGTAAGGTGGTTCACACAGCCTATCTAGATCTCGCCAAGGCTTTTGACACCATCCCCACTTTAGAATTATAGATAAACTCACTAAACTAGGTATAAATCCCTATGTCACAAGATGGGTTGCCAACTGGCTCACTGACCGAACCCACACTGTGAAAGTAGCAGACTCCAAATCCATCTTCAGACCAGTGACAAGTGGAGTACCACAGGGTTCAGTCCTGGATCCTCTCCTGTTTTGTATCTACTTTTCTGAAGTACAGACTAACACAGAAGGTCTTTAGCTAACGAAGTTCGCAGATGACTGCAAACTAGGAGCCATAATCGAAACTCCTAACGATGTGGACATCCTACAAAAGGGCCTCACTGAGACAGATGCCTGGTGTCAAAGCCATGACCTCAAGCTCAATGTCAAAAAGTGCATTGTCATCCCCTCTGGTAAAAACTCTGTACCCATGAGCTACCACAAAGGGGGTAGTCTACTTAACACCAAAAGTGTGATAAGAGACCTTGGGACACAGGTGGACAGTAGTCTCTCCTTTGATAATCACATTGCCACAGTAGTCAGGAAATCCTTCTATGTGGCACACCTCATCACAAAAGGTTTCTCATGCAGGAAAAAAGAGGTCATTGTTCCCTCTACTCGTCACTCATTAGACCCATTATAGAGTACGACGCCCCTTTTGGTATGTACCTCACCAGACATCAATAACAACTGGAAATGCCGCAGAAATACCTCACAAAGAGGATTACCGGCCTCAAACAGATGCCCTACACAGAACATCTCAAAAAACTCCAGCTTTACTCCGTCGCATATCACCTACTCAGAGGTGATCTCTGCCTAACATACAAAGCTATGTCAAACCCAGAGCTGTTGGACATGCTCCACTTAAAGAAATCCCAATCCCTCTGAGCTACATGCTCTAGGGTCCTAAATCTTGTCACTACAATAAACCGAACATGCTGGAGGGATAGATTCCTGTCCCAGTGACTTTCCATACTCTGGAACAAACTACCTGTCTATATCAAACAAAGCTCCTCATTAGCACTCTTCAAGAAAAATCTTGATGACTGGATGGGAAATAGGAAATTTACCCCAGGGAGCACAGGAAAATAATTTTCTTGGGTGGTGAAAGCTGGTACCTTTTTGGCTAGGCTTATATAGGCCCTAGGGAAAACAGCCTAGTACCTACCTATGAACCTATGAACCTATACTCTGCACATTCACTTTCAGGGAAATGGGATGAATTCCATCTCACCTGCTGCATATTTCTGAAGTGCTGGGGTTAACCAGAGCACATGGATAGATGCACACATGGACAGGGATGGTTTGCAGATTTCAAGTACATAAAAATATAGCCAGGAACTCAAATCAAACCAATACACTGTGAAATAGCAATGCTCCTCACTGCGATACAGTGGCAATGAACAGCTTTCATAACATCCTCTTCTTGCCTAACCACCAAATATAGTCACCTATTATGTGTAAGGCCTATTTTTGTGATGGCAAGTGAAAGGAAATATGGCCAGCTTGTTACTCTTAAATACACTGCAACTATGTCTCCCCCCAACACACAAATAAGTGTAATGGCAATACTGATGATGTTTGTGCTATAAAGTAAGAGAAATTATAGCCAGCTAATTACTCCTACACTGCAACACACACAGACACACACAGACACACACAGACACACACACACACACACACACACACACACACACACACACACACACACACACACACACACTCACACTCACGCACAAGCTATAGCAATACTAGTTCTGCACTTTTTTTCAACAAATAGCAATACACTGTGCAACACTGGTACAGGCACACCAGATCAGTGACTGTTTAGCAGCTGTTAAACTACTGCAGAGTTAAGTCACTTTTATTTACCTCACAGAGGAGTAATGTATACCTGTCACTGTCCTAGATTTCACAAAATAATTTTGCTCTGTCCCTTGTAAAAAAGTTAAATTTGATGGTAAATTGTTCAAGATTGCATACAGTCAATAAATCCATATATGAGTTTAATACTTTGTATTATGCCGCGGTGATACGGCAGTAGGGTTGTTACCTCACAGCAAGAGGTTCTCCCGTAAGATTCTCAGCGTGGCTTGGGAGTGCCTTCTGTGGGGAGTCTGCATGTCCTCCCCGCTGTTGGGTAGCGTTCGAAAGACATGCGTGCGTAAATGGGCGTGCCTTCGTTGAAGGTTGGGTGTCGAGCTGGCACCTCGGCGTTTCCTAAAAATCTACTACTAATCATTAGCGGACGGAGTTCCGCTATGGCGACCCCTTACTGGGAAAAAGCCGAAAGACAAACTCTACAACAAATACATGTTGATGCAAAATGTTATTATATTTACTTTGCATTTATATAAAACTAATCAAACTGTATTAACAAGTTCACATTTACAAACATTATACTTCACATATATTGCTGTATATCATATAACCTAAGCAACATTACATAGATTATTCACTTCCTGCCCCATTTTATTTAAACAAGAAGCAGCTTTACTAAACCATCATTTTCGACATAGGCAAGCATACATTTATATAAGTGAAAACATACCACACAGAAACAATCCTAGTTGCAAGCATTTCACATCGCAAAACATACTTACACTTTCCCAGTTGCAAACATTATACATCACTTATAATCTACCCAATCATTTTCAGTCAAACATTACCTAGCTCATTTAAGTCCTGCCTTCTTTTAAACCTCATTCCTCCTCTGTATGTATTGTTCTCACAGTTCCAATTTTTTCCTATGTAGTTTGCTCCTACCCTTTTCTAAAGATCTCAGTTCCAGTTGTTTTATCTCTGTTACTATATTCACTACTTCTAGTATAGTTGGTTTAGATTTTGATTTCCATTTTCTAGTAACTGCTTTTTTGGCAGCCACTATAATTAGACACAGCAAGGCCTTACCATGTCTAGGCAATTCCGATTCTGTATCATAGCTCAGAAAAATCATCTCCCTCATCAGACCAATCTGCCACCCAGGATCTCTGACAGTGCATCCTGCAATGAATCTTTAAAGTCCACCAACTCACCACACTCCCAGAAATATGTTCCCAATTACCGCTTTCTTCCCCGTCAAACCTCCAAAATTTGCTGTCTACCTGAGGAGAAATTCTCTGAGCTACTTGGGGTATAAAAATAGCTATGTAAACATTTCCAAACAAAAATCCTACATCTTCTAGATTTTGTTGCACATTTAGGAGACATACATATATCCCCCTATGTTCCTTTGTGAATTGCTTACCAATCTCTCTTCCCAGTCCTTTCTAACCTCCTCTTATAGATTCTTATATTTATAATTACATGCAATATTTTATATGCTCTACTTATTATTCCCTTTTAATGGCAGCCTCTGCTCTAGATTCTACTAAAAACTCTACCAGTGCTGGTCTTTCGTTTAGGACCCCCCTAGTTCTCTTTCTTTGCCTAAACTCTTATATCACTCCTTGATAGGGAAGGCACTCCCTGCACCTGAAGTCCAAATAAATTCTTGGCATCTTCCCATTCTATCACTTTTTCCTCTCTAGTTAGTTGTTCTCAATACCTTGCTTCCTTTGTCAGTTTTCTCCAATAAATTCCAGCCTCCTCTTGCCTATTGTCTATATACTTAATTGCAGTCATCCCTATCGGCAGAATCTCCTTTCTCCATTCCTGTCTTGGCTTAGTTCTTAGGATTTGCCCAGAATTCTTGAGCAAAGTTAGTTTTCAGGTTATTACTGCTGCTAAATTGTCTGTCTGAAAGAAAATTAAATGCAATATGAATTAAGTAAAGAGCACAACCAGAAAAGGCTATCAGTATGTACAATCCTGAGCTGATAATTTTCTATCAAGTCCTCTAGTGACAGCAAGGACAAAAGTGTCACCTCATCTGCAATAATCTGTTTGGTTCTTGATCAACCAGCTCAAGCCCACCCACCCCCAAAGTACACAAGCTGACCTCTAGCCTTCATTGTATACCCTGCTTTTCATTGAAAATGTATGCTGCTGGAGACTACAGTAAAACAGATAAAATTATCTCTCATTGGAGCTGTTTTTCGTAACCACAGTGTCTCTCCTTTAAATATGCCATTATACCAAGCTGCATCATATTTGCCCTACTGCCAAATTTCCAAAAGACACACCCAGTGAACAAGGAGTGAAATGCCTGCCTTGTAGTACAGGCACTGTTCGATATTCATTTTATTTATTTATTTCCTTCATTTTTTTCTAAAGGATGAAACTAGTATGTTAAGCTGTGTATACATTCTGTGTGTGATCTAATTTTGGAAAGGGGATAATGTTCTGACTCCAGATATATGCATCACATTACCCCTAAGATCATTCACCTTATGACCCATCAGCAGGAGCTATTTGCCAAAGAACAGCTTGCCAGTTCACTCTACAAACCAGGACCACACCTTTTTACTATTATAGCCTTCTCTCCTAGTCTAAATTCCCCAGTCTCTGGTATCTAAGGTGGCTACGGCGACTACTAGCAAGGAAAAACAGCATACTTCTAACTGGATTACAGACTTTAACTATTTAAACTAGTCAGTCATCCTAAACTAGAAATCTATATTAATGTGTTATAAAGGCTTGATGCATTGCTCAAAGATCCAGTATGACTATTATTACAACTGTAATAGTTATAACAGTGCTCTGGTTGATGACCTACTCACATTATTACAAGTCATAAGATAAACTGAGACAATCCTGACTTCAAAGCTGGGAGGAGAAACTTATGCAGCACCTAGAAGCACTATTTGCCCTCTGACCCATTCATCCCATCAACTTCTGCAAAGTGTATCCATCAAAACCTGGGGAAACACACTTCAAAACATTTTTCTAAGTCAAAAGGGGTATACAAATCACAGTATGTTCACACAAAAAGTAACAAATTTGCTTATGTCATCACTGGTGCATGTTTTTTATTTGGAAAAGAAGAATGACTTTAATGTCTACCTTGCCCTGTGCCCTGATCAAGCTTGAGGTAATGAGAGAATTAAAATGAAAACTGTAGCCTTTTCATATTAACATTGTGTGGGAAAGTTTACAAATAGTAACCAACAAGGGGAGGCACCATTTAGAAATCTATTCCCCCTTCTTCAGTTAAAACCATATTGTAAATGGAGGCACAATCTTAAGTTATTAAAATGGAAATTGGACTATTTATTTATTTATTAAACTTTGTTAATTAGGTATATGGCCTGGTCCCAGGGCCCATTCAGTCACAAATGAAGCCAACATGCATATTACTGACACATGTATAGTATATTAATCCTTGCAGCACCATCATGTACAGAATGAAACATTTATTTATATTTATTTATTTGTATTTGTTTACCAGGGTAGTGCACTGATCAATATTGACCAATTTCAGATTTAGCCCGGGGGAAATACAAAACATTTTACAAATAAAAATACAGAAATGTAAGCAATAACAGAGTAGTTCAGACATTAAATAGAATATATATATATATATATATATATATATATATATATATATATATATATATATATTATATCATTCTAATGAGCAATCACAGTGTAATGTACAATCAAGCAGAGTGCAATGCACAGTATATACATTAGTTTTCTAAAGTGGGTCAGTCTTGAGTAAATTTTGAGACATAAGATACCTAGAAAGGAGATGGGTTAGATGACATGTCCTGTGATAAAGCAGGAGCATTTGGCTTGGATGAAGAAGTGCTTTTTGAGTTGCATTCCGAATTTGCAAACAGTTGTTGATTTCCTTTATGTCAATGGGGAGACTTTGCCAAAGAGTAGGTGCCTGAGAAAGTATGTGCAGTGTTGTGGAGTTTGGTTCTAGGGATAATGAGAGTTTATGTGGCTTGTGAGTAGTGTCTCAGGTTGTATGAGGAGCTGCTTTTCATGAAGTCTAGCTGCAAGGGGAGGAAATGTGTGGAGCAGGAGTAGTTTGTAGAGTCGGGAACTTAAAAGTAAGTTAGATCTTTGTTTTATGGGTAAACATTCGGCTTTTTCTAGATTGATACAGAGATGCTCACAGAGAGGTGAGTTTGTAATGAATCGGCAGATGCTGTCAGAGATAATATTTTTCTTGGAGGCAGAAGCAAAAACTGGAAGCCCATACTCAAGTTGAGAAAGGAGAACTCCTATGTCAATGGCTGATTTGTCTGGTTGGGATAAAAAAGAGGTGAGCTTTTTGGCCGAGAAGAGCAGGGAGTTTATTTTGGCTCTCACTTTGTTTATGTGGAAGTGGAAGTTTAGTGACTGATAAAGCCATAATCCTAGATATTTGAAAGGGTCTACTTCAAAATATCGAAATACTAGAATATCGAATCCCATCTCCTCAAGACAAAAACAGCAAAACTGCACTTAATTGAACGGTTACATCATCGAAAACGATGCCCAGGAAAGAAACTACATGGCCACCATGGCCAAACTACACATAATGAAGTAAATCAAACTCAACAAAGTGGGAGGCTTCCCCCCACATCCCCCAACTAAATATACCAACTCTGAGATCACACTATGGGGGCAAAAAGGCCAAATACATCCATGTGGGCTAAGTAGTTTCTTTCCCCGAGTGCTGTTTTCAATAATGTAACCTCCTTAACTTCCTTAAAAAGAGTAGTGTGAAAAAGAAGAATGGCCAAAGTAGGTGCTGAAAAAGGATCAATAATCTGATTGGAAGCCCAAACAGAAAATCTTATCCATTTGCTTCTACAAACTTTCTTGGTGGAGGACGTTTGGGAGGTTAAGATAATGAATGTCACAAACTGCGGACGCAAGTCTCGACTGTCTGACTATTACTGGAAGTGAAGAAACTATGCGGTTAGCTTTAGGGCATGGAGATTGGGATGTTGAATTCCCCCTGGATGATATAAGAGATCCTGAGTGGGTTCCAGTACGGGATACATCAATTGACACCAGAGAAAGGGGAACCAAACGTGATGAGGCCAGAAGTGGGCAATGAGGATGACTTAGGTCTTCAGCCTGCGTGCTTTCTGTAAGAATTTGGGAATTAGAGCGAGAGGAGACTAAGCACAGAGGAGATCCTGGGGCTAAACATGAATCAGAGCATCTCTCAGTGACTCCCCCAGAGGGGAGATCATAGAAAAGTACTTGCTGCATTTTTTGTGAGGGGTGAAGCAAATAGATCACAGCAAGGCTGGCCCCAATGGCTGAAGATCATGTTCGCTACTGACTGATTGAGAGACCACTCTTGGGGAATCAGAATGGACCTGCTGAGTCTGCCTGATAGTGCACTGTTTTTTCCCAGAATGTGCATTGCAATGAGAAAGCGGTCTGAAATGATCGCCCATTCCCATAACCACATGGCCTCTCTGCAGAGCAGATAAGAGTGGGTTCCTCGTTGTTTGTTTACGTACCAGACTACTGACATGTTGTCTGTGCGAATTTCAGTAGTACCCAGAGGGAAGATATTGATATGAAATTTGGTCTCCAGAGGGGTTCAACATGTCTTGATAAAGTTTGTCAAGAGAATAGACAAAAGCGCTTACTTCAACTGTTTGGTCACTTTTGAATTTTATACAATTTTTGCCCGACATGTGGAGATTTGTACAGAATAAATCAACTTTTCTGAAGGAGTCTCTGTTTTGGGTTGCCCGTTTCGGACTTGGATTGTTTTTTTTTTCAAAGTTTCTTTCTCTGGACAGGAGGAAGAAGGGAAAATGTTATGTAGTAACCTCTAAATATGATTCTTAGCACCCATGAATTTCTTGTGACACTTGTCCACATGACTAGGTGCAAGGTAAAACAAACCCAACTGTCTCCACAGGCAGACAGTCAGGCAATGCTTCAGAAGTGCTGATAGGGCCTATCAGAGGAGTCTCTGAAACCTTAAATGTTCATCGTGTTACCCTGCTGCAGTCATCACACTTGGGTTATCCTGTCGTCAGACGGTCCCGCAGTCAGCCGGATTTCCAAAGTCTTGGTCCGACGTCGGTTGTTGTCGCCTCATCCCTGACGTCAGTGCGTCAGGGGTACATATACTGCAACCGATGCCATTTTCTTCAGTCTTTCTTGCTGCGCAGTGCCCGAAGCAGAAGCAGTTCGCAAGTGCCAGTCGGCCAACTCCTGAGATTGTCGAATTCGAATTTCAGACCGAAGTCTTATAAAGCTAAGTACCCCATTGGGGAAACTTTTCTTGCCTCAGACCGATGTCAGAAAAAGTTAACAATTGTATTTCTTGTGGGAAGCAAATACCTGATAAGGATTTTCATTCTTATTGCATACCTTGCCTAGGCCCTGATCACGACGTCACTTCTTGTCGTTTTTGTGCTAGGTTTAATAAGCGTACTATTAAAAGGCGATTTGATTTCGCACAACACTTTTTTGGTAGAAAATTTAACTATAACATGCCGTCGGAGCTACCGACTACCGGGCGCACAAAACGCAGGGACAAGGACCGACAGCCAAGGCCTAAACCCGATTCCGAGGCCTCGGTTGATCCGGTCTCCGGTTCTCCGTTATCAGTGAGGCTCCGACGCAGCCCCTGACTACCGCAGTCCTGGAACCCGAGACCGCTACGGATATTTTGACGGAATGTACTAGGCCGACGCAGCCTTTTACTTCAGGCCCTTCTGACGATATACCTTCTAAGGATGTCGGTGCTTCGGAAACGCCATCGATTTCTGAGGGCGTTTACAGACCGACGACTCTCACAGTCAAAAGGTTTTCTAAGTCTAAGACTCCTTCTAAAGCTAAAAAGACTACACTTCAGTCTCCTGTTCAAGGCCCTATGCCTAAGAAACAGATGCTCAAAATGGCTGAAGATTTGATTTCTCTTATCAGGGGTTCACAGCCTCCTCCTGACAAAAGGCCTAGACAAGAGGAAGATTCTGCTTCTTCTGAGCATTCCTTTGAAGACCAAGACTATTCCTACTCTCCTTATGAAGATTCTGATGCTGAGGACTCTATTCCCTCAGCTTCCCCTCCTGAAGACTACTCTTTTGGGGAAACTTTACACACTATGAGGGAACATTTCCACTAGGAAGGTCAGGATTTCTCGGATTCCAAGAAAAGGCTCAGAGAGTTTCTTTTACTCCCCGAACACAGACCTCTAGCCATCCCACCTGTTTTGAATACTGTGGATGATGTCTATTTAAAATCCAGTTTCAACCCAGACTCTCTACCTCCTGCTCCGGCTAAGCCTGACAGATACTACAGAGTACTTGATTCCCACAAATTTCTTTACAAAAGCCCAGTAGCTGACCCAGAGACTATCTCCCAGGGTCCCAAGGGGGCTAAGGCTTCCATGGCTAAAAACCCAGTACCTTCTGAGAGGGACTCAAGAGCACTAGACAGGTGGGGGAAAAAGGTTTACACCTCAGCCACATTAGCTATGAGAGCACTAAATTGTCAATTTCATATGCTCAAGTATCAGCAGTTTCTAATCTCTCAGTTACAACAAAAGATAACCTCCCTTCCCCAACAATCTGAATTGAAAGAAGTACAGGATTTGTTGCACACCACTGAGCAGGTGGGCAAACATACCTTACAATGTGGGTTTGATTCTTTGGAGGCTTCCTGCAGAGCAGCTGTCACTGGATCAGTTATACGTAGGCATGCCTGGTTAAAGGAACAAAGTCTACCTGATCATGTCAAAGCAAAAAGTACAGTTTTGTACCTACCATAAATGTAGATGTTCGAAGATCCACATTGCTGCAGTCCTTACACTTGGGTAGTCCGCTGTCCTCGGTTGGCCCGAATATCAAAGTATAAGGCTGACGTCGGTCAAGGCGCATTTGACTGACATCAGGACGTCAGGGTACAAATGTGCATGACCGACGTCATATCCTCAGTCTTTTCTTGCCCCAGATGTCAGAAGACCCTAAAAATAAAGGTCAAAACCAAAAGACAGCAAACAAACAACCAACCACCCTTGCACTAATTATATGTACAATATATACAATATACACAATATTTACAACCCAACCCACACAACCACCTCTAACTACAGAGGGAAGGAGGGAGGTAATTGGACTGCAGCAATGTGGATCTTCGAACATCTACATTTATGGTAGGTACAAAACTGTACTATGTTCTTCATCTCACATTGCTGCAGTCCTTACACTTGGGTAGAATCCCAAAGCAGAGGTAAGGGAGGATGGCCAAACTACAAGGAAGCAGGAGCTGCCAAAATGCCCTGCAAAACAGCAGTGGCAAAACCAGCCCTGGATTTAGAGTAAAGTGGTAGGTGATAATGCCTAGAGAAAGTATGCACTGAACTCCAAGTAGCTGCCTCCAAAATATCCTTGGTTGCCACTCCCCTCAAAAGGCTGTCGAAGTGGCAGTAGCCCTAGTGGAATGAGGCCTAATCCCAGCTGGAATCTCCTTGCCATGATGGGAATAACAGAAAGCAATGCAAAACCCAATCCACTTAGAAATAGTTTGTTTTGACACAGGCTTGCCCTGAGAACTCAAAGCAAAAGAAACAAACAACTGCTGAGACTGCCTGAACCCTTTAGTTCTGTCCAAATAATATCGCAACTGCCTGTGTACATCTAAAGTGTGCAAAATCTTTTCCCTTTATTTTGGGGATTTGCATAAAAAGTAGGCAAATGAATAGTTTGGTTTAAAGCCACACTAGAAACCACCTTAGGCATAAAGGAAGGATTAGTACGTAAAGATACCCTATCCTTATGGAAAATCAAGAAAGGCTCAACCGCCATAAGGGCCTGCAATTCAGAAACCCTTCTTGCAGAGGTAATGGCCAACAAAAGGCAGTCTTCCATGATAAATATTTCAACTCAGAAGTAGCTGCAGGCTCAAAAGGTTGTAGAGTGAGTTTCTCCAACACAAAATTGAGATCCCAAGCAGGAGTAGGAGCTCTACGTGGGGTTCTTATATTCTTTGCCCCTCTAAGAAATTGCTTGAACAAAGGATGAGAAAACAATGGAGGGTCACATTCATAGTGAGCTGAAATTGCTGCAGCATGAACCTTAATAGAAGAGAAGGACAAACCTTTGTCCAGTAACTCAGTAAGATATTGAAGAGCCACACTTAAATTAGGCTCAGAAACATCAAAATCCTTTGCTGCACTCCAAAATAAAAATCTCTTCCATTTATCTGCGTACACTTTCCTTGTACTAGGCCTTCTAGCTTCCAAAATCACATTCAAAACTTGTTGTGGAAGTTGAGACCCTCTATTGTTCAAAACAGAATATGCCAGGCTGTTAGGTGAAGAGAGTGAAGTTTGACATTGAGCAAATGGCTGTCCTCCTGTGACAACAGGTGTGGAATTGAAGGCAAAGGCCATGGAGGCTTCCGTACCAGACTTCTCAGTAATGGGTACCAGTGCTGTCGAGGCCAATCTGGAGCTATTAAAATCATCCTTGGCTTGTCCTGTCTGACCTTTAGAAGTACCTTTGGGAGGAGAGGCAGAGGTGGAAAGGCATACACACGAAGATTGCTCCAATTGAAAGAAAGAGCATCCACTTTCCAAGCTGTGGGATGAAACCTTTTTGTGCAAAACTTTGGCAGCTGATGGTTTAGTGGAGAAGCGAACAGATCTATGTCTGGAGTTCCCCATGACACTGTCAATTTCTGAAATACATGAGGATCCAATTTCCACTCGTGGGGATCCATAATTGCCTGCTCAACACATCTGCTAAGGAGTTCTGTGCTCCTGGCAGAAACCTTGCCTGAAGATTGAGCTGTAAACTGAGAGCAGTCTCCCACAAAATCATTGCTTGCCTGCATAGAGGATAAGAATGTGTTCCCCCTTGCTTGTTGATGTACCACATGACAGTTGTGTTGTCTGTTAGAATCAACACCTGCCCTGGAAGAAGTAAATCCTTGAAGGCTATTAATGCAAACTGGACTGCTAACATCTCCTTCAGATTGATATGTAGATGTTGTAGTCTGGCAGGCCACTTGTCTTGTATCCACTTTCCATTTAGATGAGCTCCCAAGCTTTGTCTGAGGCATCTGTCGTTAAAATCTGACTCGCCTCTGGCCGGGTCACAGAGAGTCCCTTGTTTAGGTGACATTCCTGAGCCCACCACAAAAATTCCTTTTGAATGCAAGGTATTATTTGAATGACAGTGTCCAGATCCTGGCAGTGCTGTGTCCATACATTTTGAGATACCATTGCAGCTTCCTCATATGCAGTTTGGCATTGGGAAGCACCAGAATACAAGATGCCATGAACCCTAAGGCTTGAAGGACTGTCCTTGCAGTCAGCCCGGACTGATGAGATAGTTGATGGAAGTAAAGGGAAAGATTCTTTTGTTTGTCCGGGGTTAAAAGGCCATCTGGGATGCTGTATTCAGTCTTACACCCAGAAAGCACATGTCCTGAGAGGGTACTAGACTGGACTTTATTTCGTTCACAGAATACCCCAGGCATCTTAGCACTGCTATCACATATTCCAAATGATGAAGAAGCTCTTCCCTTCCTTGAGCCAGAATCAGGCAGTCGTCCAAATAAGGATAGATCTGTATTCCTTTTAGCCTGAAGAAAGCTATCACTGGAGCCAGAACTTTCGTGAACACTCTGGGCAATAGATAAGCCAAAGGGCAATGCAGAGAACTGATAGTGAGAAGTCCCAGCTCGAAAACGCAGATACTTCCTGCAACTTAGTCTGATAGGAACATGAAGGTAAGCCTCCTTGAGATCCAAAGTTACCATCCAATGATCTTTGCCCAGCAGAGGTAAAAGCTGTTGTAACGTCAACATTTTGAACTTGGGAATGTCCAGATAAGTGTTGAGGATAGATAAATCCAAAATTGGTCTCCACGTGTTCCCCTTCTTTGGTACTAGGAACAGGCGAGAATAAAATCCTAGGCCCACTTCTGGCATAGGGACCGGCTGTATGGCCCCTAGTTGAAGTAACAGAGAAATCTGCTTGCGAGCCTCTATTCTTTGTTGAGGAGGAACGTCTGGCATGCCTCTGAAAGGAGGCAAGGTATGGAAATAAAACCTGTAACCTTGGTGTATGATATCCAATACCCATTTGTCTTGGGTAATAAAACTCCAATTTTCTTTGAAAAGTGCCAACCTTCCTCCCAAAGGTGCTGCCAGACGAGAAGGCTCTGGCAGCTGAAAAGGTAGGTCATTGGGTCTGTTTACGAAAGGACTGACCCCTGCCCTCACCCGAAGACTGTGCAGGAGAACTCCCTGTTCTAGGCCTGAAAGAGCCCTGAGCTCTGCCCCTACCACGTCTAGATCTACCCCTAGACTGGGAATCATAAGAAGGATACGTCCACCCTTTAGCAGGCCAATTTCTACTAAACTTTGGAGGCTGAACCTGCAAAAAATCTTTAACAGTCTGCATAGACTTAGCCTTGTCTTCCATTTTCTTTAAAACTGCCTCAACAGGAGAACCAAACAACACATCAGATTGTAAAGGAGCATCTAAAATCCTTGTTTTAACATGGTCAGATAAATTTTGATCCCTCAGCCAGGCGTGCCTGCGAAGAACTGACCCAGTGGCAGCCACCCTAGACGAGGCCTGTACAGCATCAAAACCACATTGCAAAGAATGCTTACCCACCTGTTCAGAAACATGTACTAAATCTTGTAACTCTTTACAATCAATACCTTCCGCCAGAGCATCAACCTTAGACTTCAACTGTGAAAGGAGATAGTTTTGGTATTTTAACATGTGAAACTGGCAATTCAAAGCCCTCATAGCCAGAGTGGAAGAAGTATAAACTTTCTTTCCCCATCTATCCAAGGCCCTGGCTTCTTTATCTGCAGGAACCGGATTCTTGACAACAGAAGCCTTAACACCTTTAGGCCCCTGGCTAACAGTTTCTGGGTCTGCCCTAGGACTCTTAAAAAGATACTTATGAACTTCAGGCACCCTGTAATACCTATCCAGTTTAACAGGAGCAGGAGGCAAAGAATCAGGATTAAGAGAAGCTTCCGTAAAAACATCTTCCACGACATCCAAAACAGGAGGTATAGCCAAAGGCCTATGCTGGGGTAAAAACAAAAATTCCCTAAGCCTTTTCCTGGAATCAGAGAAGTCCTGACCCTCCCACTTAAAATGCTCCCTCATGGAATGAAGAGTTTCTGAAAAAGAAAAATCCTCAGGAGGAGAAGCAGAAGGAGTAGAATCATCCACATCAGAATCAGAATAAGGAGAGTACTCCTGCAAGTCTTCAGCCGAAGACTCTGAAACATCCGAAGCCTGCTCAAAACTCCTAGCTCAGGCTCCACCCTAGGTCTCTTATCAGGAGGGGCAAAGAACCCTAATCAAAGAAATCAAATCTTCTGCCATTTTAAGCATATGCTTCTTGGGCACAGTTCCAGAAGAACTAGGGGTGACACCAGCTGAAGCTAAACCTGGCCTGCCTCTAGGAGAAGCCTTGGAAACAGAAGGAGAGGGCCTAACCACCCTAGGCAGGGAGGGAGTATAGTAACCTGAGAAGCCCCATCACCCTGACCTGCCTCCTGAGAGGCCACATCCTGCAATAACAAGGTCTCTCCCTGGGATCCCAAAGAAACCTCCGGTGGAACCACCGGCTCCACCGACACCTCTAAAGAACCGGCGTCCGGTACGGACGGTTCTTCTAGCCTAGGCTTAACTGCTTTGTCCTTGCGCTTCTTCGAAGAAGCGGGCGTTGGAGCATCCGACGGCATTTTATAATTGCACCACTTCCCGAAGACTAACCTGGCTCCTCTTTATAGTGCGCTTATTGAATCTAGCACAAGAGCGACACCCAACAACGTCGTGCTCAGGCCCTAAACAAGGAATACACAAAGTATGATAATCTCTATGCGGTATCTGTTTCCCACAAGAAATGCAGTTATTCACTTTTTCTGACATCCGTTTAACCACTGAGGCAAGAAAAAACCAAAATATTCCCCAACGGGGTACTTAGCCAACTTTGACTCGGTCTGAAACTCCGGAATCTAAAAATTTCAGAACGCCAACCGGCACTTGCAATACTGCTTCTGCATTGGACCATGCGGCAAAAAAGACTGAGGATATGACGTCGGTCATGCTCATTTGTACCCTGACGTCCTGATGTCAGTCAAATGCGCCTTGACCGACGTCAGCCTTATACTTTGATATTCGGGCCGACCGAGGACAGCGGACTACCCAAGTGTAAGGACTGCAGCAATGTGAGATGAAGAACATCTACTGGATGCACCCTTACAGCAGGATGTTCTTTTTGGAGTTAAAGCAGAAGAAGTGCTAAAGAAAATGGAAGATAAGGCGAAATCAATGCAGACAGTCAAAGATTTCCTACAGGTACAACCCCCTCGCTTCAGCAGAAACTGGCCAACAAAAAATTGGTCCTTTCCAGCCACTGACATACCTCAGAGGGGTAAATACAGGCGCCCAAGGGGCAGTGGACAACCACAAGCCCAGTATAAACCTCGCCAACGGGGTACTCCAACCCAGAAAGGAGGAGAAGACAGGTCTCAACCCACCAGAAGGCAAACTCAATGACTTGCACCTCAACTGGCCAAACAAAGCTCTTTTGTTAGCCCCCTTGGGGGGAAAACTAGCACTTTTTGCAGACAATTGGCACATGGTCACAAAGGACAAATGGGTCCTAGACATAATTTTACGAGGATACAGATTCCACTTTCACACCTTGCCAATGAAAAGAGGAATGCCAAACCTGCCACTAAATCAAAGGGCAGAGGCTCAAAAACAAATTACAGCTCTCATGGCCATGAGAGCCATTCAACGGGTAGCGATTCAAGAGCAAGGCCAAGGATTTTACTCAAGGCTCTTTCTAGTACCCAGAAAGGACAATGCTTGGAGACCAGTTCTGGATCTTTCAATTCTAAACACTTACCTACAAGTCCCAAAATTCAAGATGCTAACACTACAGCAGCTACTTCCCATGTTGGGCAAGGAAGCATGGCTGGTAACGTTGGACCTCAAGGAGGCATACCTGCATGTCCCTATCAGACAAAGTTGCAGAAGATGCCTCCGTTTCATTGCAGGTTCAACCTATTACCAATTCTCTGCACTGCCCTTTGGCTTATCTACTGCGCCCAGAGTTTTCACAAAATGCCTGGCACCAGTAATTGCATACTGCAGACAAAGAGGAATTCAAATATATCCATACCTGGACGACTGCCTCATCCAAGCAGAAAGAAAAGACATTCTCTTACATCATCTGGCTTTTGTGAAGCATCTACTAAATTGTCTGGGGTACACAGTAAACGAAAAGAAGTCAAAACTAGTACACTCACAAAAAATGACATTCCTAGGTGCCAGCTTGGACACAATGGCCCAGAAGGCTTATCTTACACCAGACAAGCAACTACAACTGACTCAATATTTCAAGACAATGGCAACAAAGACCCAATTAACTGCAAGAAAAATTCTGCAGGCTTTGGGCTTCATGGCATCTTGCATTCTGATAATACCATTTGCAAAACTGCATATGAGGAAATTACAGTGGTACCTAAAAAGTGTATGGTCTCAACACAGCCACAGCTTGGACACAGTGATCTCTCTCATTCCCTGCCTTCAACAGGAATTTCTATGGTGGGCACAGGCATGTCACCTCAACAAGGGTCAGCCTTTCACCTTGCCCCCAACCAAGCAAACTATCACAACAGACGCCTCAGACTATGCCTGGGGGGCACACATGGCAGGACAATGCATTCAAGGCCTATGGACTGCAGAACAAAGAAAACTGCACATAAATCAAAAAGAGATGCTAGCTGTACAGAAAGCTCTGACAGCCTTCAATGATCTTCTACATCTAGGACAACTTGCAATAAAGACAGACAACACCACAGTAATGTGGTACATAAACAAACAAGGGGGCACACATTCCTACCCTCTTTGCAGGCAAGCAATAATCTTATGGAACACAGCTCTGGCCTACCAAGTCCAGTTACAAGCTTAATTCCTGCCAGGATAGAAAAACACATTGGCAGACGACCTAAGCAGAAACATCAAAGATCCCCACGAGTGGAAGCTAGACCCACAAATATTTACAATGATAACTCAAAAATGGGGCCTACCAAATATAGACCTGTTTGCCAGTCCTCAAAACTACCAACTGACAAAATTTTGTACAAGGACATTCCACCATCAAGCTTGGAAAGTGGACGCTCTCTCCTTCAGTTGGAAAAACCTGACAGCATATGCCTTTCCTCCATTACCTCTTCTCACAAAGGTTCTTTTGAAGGTCAAAAAGGAGAAACCTCGACTGATTCTCATAGCCCCAGACTGGCCACGCCAGCACTGGTACCTGCTATTGAAGAATATGGCTCACAGCCCACCATGGATATTGCCTCAAATACCTCATTTGCTCACGCAGCAAAACAAACAGATTCTACACAGCCAGCTAAAAACCTTAAACCTGGCTGCATGGCAAATCTTTTAAACATCCAACCAGCCCCTCTTTCACAAGCAGTTCTGGATGTTATTCTGGGAGCCAGGAGGCCAAGCACCAGGAAGGCTTACTCGGACAAATGGAAAAGGTTTTCTGCCTGGAACCAAGCTAAAGGCCAAGACACAACTCAGCCTCATATGCCTCACATTCTGCAATATTTAGCAGAGATGTTGCACAATGGACTTTCCTTCTCCTCTATTAAAATCCATGCTTCAGCTATTTCAGCTCACTACGACACAAATCCACCTTTACTTTCACATCCTCTTCTAAAGCAGTTCCTCAGAGGGGCAAAAAACATTAGACCACCTAGAAGAGCTCCTACACCAACATGGGACATCAACTTTGTTCTGGAAAAACTAACGTTACCTCCCTTTGAACCAGCTTTCTCTGCAGACCTTCAGTTCCTATCTTGGAAGACTGCCCTGCTCCTGGCAATAACTTCTGCTAGGAGAGTCTCAGAATTACAGGCACTAATGGCAGTGGAACCTTTCCTCATTTTCCATCAAGACAGAGTTTCTCTACGAACTAATCCTTCCTTCATGCCTAAGGTGGTTTCCAGTGTAGCTTTAAATCAAACCATCCATCTACCCACCTTCTTTCCCAATCCACAGAACAAAGGCGAGAGACTCTTGCATTCCTTGGACATTCACAGGCAGCTACGTTACTACTTGGACAAAACTAAGGCTTTCAGAAAAACTGACCAGCTCTTTGTATCCTATGCTACAGCTTCTCAAGGGAGGGCTATATCCAAACAAACCATTTCTAAATGGATAGGCCATTGCATACGGTTCTGTTATACCCATCATGGGAAACTAGTTCCTACTACCATTAGATCCCACTCTACCAGGGCAACAGCTACCTCTACAGCCTTTCGCAGAGGGGTCCCTACCAAGGAAATTTTAGAAGCTGCAACTTGGAGTTCAGTACACACCTTCACCAAACACTATCACCTACCTCTTTATTCTAAGTCCAGGGCAGGCTTCGCCACTGCAGTTCTGCAGGGCCTCATTGCCTCCACTAACCCTCTATGATACCTCCACCCTGCCTTAGCTTTGGGACTCAACCCAAGTGTGATGACCGCAGCAGGGTAACACGATGAACATAGTACAGTTTTGTACCTACCATAAATGTAGATGTTCGAGTGTTCACCCTGCTGCAGTCCAGGTTACCCTCCCTGCAATCCCTCTGATCTTTTGGCTAAATCTCTGCTATGCCTTACTGATGTATTTGCTTATAGCTGAAGGGATTTTGTGTTTGTACAGTGTTCACACCATTTGGTACTAATTTTGATCACCTTTTTGGGGGCACCTGACATCTGGGGCAAGAAAAACTGAAGAAAGTGGCGTTGGTTGCAGTATATGTACCCCTGGTGCACTGACGTCAGGGATGAGGCAACAACAACCGACATCGGACCAAGACTTTGGAAATCCGGCCGACTGCGGGACCGCCTGACGACAGGATAACCCAAGTGTGATGACTGCAGCAGGATGAACACTCGGTATGGTAGGTACAAAACTGTACTTTTTGCGGAGCCCCTCTGCATCTGGGGTGACATCGTCCACTGAAACCTCCTCCTCTGCCTCTGAGGGAAGTATTTCCACACAAATCCTGAAAAGGTTCCTGAGATTTCTGGAACCACATCTTCTTACCACCCTGTTGGTTCCTAGAGAATGTACGCTGAGGGGTAGAAAATTTGACTCCTATGCCAGACAGAATCTTTCCCACCTGCTTGCTGTGGATAAGCATATCTTTAACTGGTGGTCACAACAAAGAAGAGCCGTCAAAGGGGGCATTAACAAATGATGCTTTAAAGGGTGCCGCAAAGTTGCATAACCTCAAGCAGGCATGTCTCCTAAAGGTTATGCCTGAATTGGCAGCTTGTGAGGCACCCTCTGCTGCATGGGAGATCAGCTTCATCAATGCATTCAAAATGGCCAGTTGAGGAGAAACCTTCTTGAGATCCTCCACAGACATGGACTCCAAGAAGAAGTTTGAAAGTTCCCTGGTCAAATCTTTCCACAAACGAGTGAAGTGTGCCAGGTAGTTCAACGACTTCAGCATGAATGTACTATAGTCAGAGCAACGCACCAGTAGGACAAATCAGCTCTAGGTGTGTACACGCTTTCCAAATATTTCCATTGCTCTGGACTCCTTGTTCAGTGGATGGACAGAGGAGCTTTGTTCAGCTAGCTCCTTCTTAGTGGTTGCTGCCACAACTATGGCATCAACCAGGATTCCCTTGCTCCAGTGGGATTTATCAGAAGGTCAGTAGGGAGAACTAAAAACTTGTCCTGGCACTTGGAGATAGGCTTGACAGTGTCTGGTTCCTTCCAGGCCTGGCAGAAAACTATCATCCGGGGAGAGGGTCATCTAAGACAGAGATGGGCCAGCACCGAAAGCCCCCAGGGACACAAATTTCTCAGAAGAAGGAGACTGGGAAGACCAGACACCCTTCTGAGTGAGGATTTCAAGGATGTCCCCAAAGCACAAGTCATCTGGTGGCGATCAGGGGGGATCCTTCTCCCTCATCAAAATCAGTGTGTTCTGTGACCGACTCCATAAGCGAGTCTATCTGCCCCCTCTTATATGTTCTCTTCTGAGGGACATCTTCCATGTGGTGTCCAGGACAAGTGTTGGAAGAGGGGTGAAATCCCTCTGGGGAACATGTGTGGTGGCTTCCCAAAACTGGCTGACCCTGAGGAGCAAAAATGATTGGCTCAGAGCTCGGACACAATGAGGGGCATTGGTTAGGATCCAAGGTAAGAGAGGACATCTCTCTGTGCAAAGAGAAAGCCCTTTCTTCCACCTGGAAGGCTAACAGACCAGGGGAAACCTCCCCTCACTTCCTCAGAGTTGAAGCCGCCAAAGACGGGAGGTCGGGAGCACCCTTGGATCCAAGCCATACAGGGAGAATCGAATCTAAGCTGTCCAGGGCCAAAGCTCCAAGGGGAAGGGGTGGATCTGTCAAAGTAGGAGCCTAACCCAACCCCTCAGACCCAGCAGCAACCTGTCAGATCCAAGACCTGCTCTGGTCCGATGGTATCAGAGCAAAACTGGTAAGGGATACCATCGAAGTCAAGAAGGGAAGCTTCCTCGGATCTGACTCTGAACCTCTTGGGGATCTCGCATCCTGGGACTCTGAAACCATGGGTTGGATCAGAGAGGGAGAAAGAATTGGCTGGGCAAGTGCACTCACAGATACAAGAGGGGATGAAGCTAGGAGGACCCCCATCTGGATCTGAGCCCTGAGAAATCTCTGCATCATCCTGTCCACATCTGCTCTGTCAAACTCCTCAAAGACCCGGATGATGTTGTAGACAGTGACCTGGAAAGCTTCCTTGGCATTTGGAGCAGTTGTGTAGGAACAGCTGGAGATACTGGTTTCATAACATACTCAGGAGTGCAAACTCTACTTGTCGGATCCAAGGGCTTTGGATCCAAGAAAGAAATAGAAGGCAATGGAGAAATCCTTTCTGAAGCAGACCCTGCCAAATCAAAGGAAGACTGCGGATCCCAGGAACCTGGATCCAAAAAGTTCCTCATTTTGTTTCTATTGGCACAGAAGAGTCCCTCGGGGCTTTGGAAGAGCCTGTTTCTTAGGATCCAAGGAAGACAGAATCATTTTGGAAGGGGTTTGAGTCCCAGAAGAAGCTGGTAATAAACCTTTCAATTTTAATTTGTTGCACCTGTCTGACAGGGCCCAAGGGTTAAAGGTGGCGCAGATAGTACAATCAGATTTCAGGTGTTCAGCCCCCAGGCAATAGATGTATGTCTTGTGAGCATCAGAGTTGGGAATCTTATACCCACAAGAAGTGCCCTTCTCAAAACTAGCTGGTTTGTCGGACATGATAGTTAGCCTAGTTCAGAAAATACATCAGTACCGAATATAGCTAGTAGAAGGGCAGTGTAACCCAAAGTAGACAACGGATTTAACACAATTCAGAGAAAAAACTAAAAGACAGCAGAGTGTTTTTTTTTTGTTTGTTTTTTTGTTTTTTTAAGAAACCTAGCAGGAAGGAGAAAAAGAAGATCTGACCAGGAGAAATAGAAACAATTACCTATAATGGCACCAAAGTAGGAAAAATACAGAGAGAGTGAAAAACCTCGGACACCTACGGCAGCTAAAGAGGGAGGAAAGAGACGATAATAAGTGAAATAGCTAAGGAAGAAAGTTTAAGTAGAAAC
Source organism: Protopterus annectens (assembly GCF_019279795.1). Classification (NCBI taxonomy): domain Eukaryota; kingdom Metazoa; phylum Chordata; order Ceratodontiformes; family Protopteridae; genus Protopterus; species Protopterus annectens. The sequence goes on along the minus strand of NC_056743.1, from coordinate 847,044,655 downwards.
TTTAAATAGAAGATTTATGAAAAATTAGTCTTACTCGCTTGAGAATTGGTAACCTCCATTTTACCACGATGGCTTCAAATGAGGTCTGAGGAGTTGGGGATGGAATATAGCATTATGGGTAGAGGGAGGAGCTCGGGAAATGGGTCCGAAGTCTTGTATATGAGGCCGAATCAGATCTCAGGATTGGATCCTAGACCCATTTGTGAGGAAGAATGAAAAGGACAATATCAAACTGAAGTGTTTGTTCTTGAAAAAACATTGTGGTTAGAATTTAAAGGGAAGATTGCTAATAATTAACATAGTCAGTTGTGGAAATAAGAGGTGTTCATGCTTTCTATATTATAGATATCTGAAGTTACCAAGTAAAAGGGTCTGTGACCTATCAAGCTCACCACAGTGTTTCAGACAGACCAAATGCAGCTCCCCTGACTTCTACCACTGGCATACTCTGTACTTCATCTATGTCAGGCATCCTTGAAACCCACTCGACTTATAATGTACCACTGTTTTCATTAATACTTTTCACAGCATAGACTACCATTTTGCACCATAATGTCTTGTCGTTCAAATGAGCTGCTGAAACAGAATGCACAATGCCAGCTGGAGCTTTACCAATGTCTTGTAAAAGTGAGAATAATTTCTGCATTTCTGGAATCTGCTCCCTTAGCTAAACATCCTAATATCCTTCTGGCTTTTACCACACCACTTTCATATTGCATTATATTATATGACTCATCACAAAGATACTTGTGAAACTCAAATCATTTTCATCTTCCCTAGTGTCATCTCTGCCCCCATAAACACACACCAGTGCCTTTTAACTTAGCACCAAATCCCAGATGCCACATATTTGAACATGCTAGAGGCTGCACTTGGCTTTGAAGAAGGTAAGCCCCACATCCACAGATGCAGTACCAATCTTGGTATCATGAACAAATAAAATGGTCTTGGTCTTCTTCAGTCCAAGTGTGATATCTGACACATATGTCAGAGTTCTGGTCTCAACAGTGAACCTGGATTCTACTTATTACTGGATGCTCTCCAGCAAGCTTCATACCTCTCAACCATACCGAATGCCTCAGTATTTCCCATTTTTTGGGGGCAAAATAATAAGGTGCTATGAATTCCTGACTGGCCCCTTCAAATCCCAAATTTCAGTGCAGCAGTGCCTGACTGCTAATATGAGGAGTCTGATTTGTGTGAAACTGGAAATATCATGTACTGCAGAACTAGGGAGCTCAGTACTTTATTCTGGGTTTCATCATTTCTTGCACATTTCATTTTCAAACTACACTCAGTGCATTGCATGTACACTCATGCCAGAGCCTCATACACTTCATGTCTCTTTCTCTCTATGTATTGCAAAGTCTATCTAGAAGTGCAATACTATAGTGCCTCATAGTGATTATAAGAATCATCCTATAAGTTACTTGAGTTCATCAGAGTGAAATATAAACTGTCAATCCCATCATTTATCACGTCTTATGGTTTTGTACCTGCGCTGCATTTATTTATTGGAAATGTTAAGCAGAACATAAAGTTTTCAAAATGTTGACAACTGTATTTGGCAGAAAATCCAGCAGTTTGCAAAATTTGACTCATGTGGCACTATGAAGCAAACGTATGTTACATCTCGTACATCCATACCTCCACCAGACAGAATCACAAGCACCGCCTTATTAAAGGAAGCAGGCATCGCTTTGCACTGTGCAGAAGCAAATATTAAGGGTAGCAACTTGATGTCCTTCATGTTTCATTGTTGCAGTCATCACACTTGAGTTTTGTGCCTTGTTTAATGCCCAAACCATTCGTTGTTGGGCTATCTTTGTCCTTAAATTCTTTCACTCTCATTCTCCGTATTCCGAAATGGCTTCGGTAAGCCATCTGACTACCGATCTTCTGAAAAAATGTAAAGATAAAGACAGAGACAGACTGCATAGGTCCAAAACTGCTGACAACGCTTCCGTTAAGCTAGTCGCCAGTCCGCGGGTACTCAATGAGGCATCTTTGCAGCCTCTGATGCCCACTTCTATGGATTTGCAGAACTCTGCTGAGACCCATTCGGAGTCCGGTATGCTGTTTGATGCTTCTTCGACTATGGAACCTGCGGCTGTCTCTACCTTGGATGAGTCTGGAGCCACTGTGCAGGCACCAGCTTCTGAGGGTGTATTCCGACCTACCGATGTTCAGATCAAACAGATGACTTTGTTTTCACTCAAAACTACCGAGTTTCTTAGGCCCAGAGTATGCACTACACCTAGAAAACAGATGACCAAAGTGCATGCTCAAGCTCCCATGCCACAAAAACAAATGCTTAGAATGGCTGAAGACCTTATCACCCTAATTAGGGGAAGCCAGCCTTCCCCTTCAAAAAGACAAAGAACTGAGTTTCCTAATGATTCTACAGACCAGGAGTCCAATGACTCTGACCCTTCTGATTATCAGGACATGCCCTTATCAGCCTATGAGGATTCAGATGCAGAGGAATCCATTCCCTCTGCCTCCCCTTCAGAGGATTTTTCTTTTGGTGAAACCTTGCATACTTTAAGAGAGCAATTCTGCTGAGAATACCAAGACTATCTTCAGTCCAAAAAGAGACTCGGAGAATTTTTAGAGTTGCCTCAGCACAGACCTGTAGCTATATCCCCTGTCCTGGATGTTGTAGATGATGTTTTTATGGAATCCATTCTTACTCCAGATACATTACCCCTGGCCCCTAGGAAACCTGACAGGTACTACAGAGTACCTGATTCCCACAAATTTCTCTTCAAGAATCCTACTGCTGATCCAGAGATCATTTCCCAGGGACCTATAGGTATTAAGGCTACTACAGCCAAAAATCCTACCCCTTCGGACAGGAATTCCAGAGCTTTAGAGAGATGGGGTAAGAGGGTATATACCTCTGCAACTCTTGCCATTATGCATTGAATTGCCAGTTTCACATGTTACAGTACCAGCAACATATTATGGAATTAACTAAACAAAAAAATGGTGTCACTTCCAGACTGTGCAGAAAATAAAGATTTACAAGAGCTAATGCATTCTGCAAACCAAGTTAGTAAGCAGACTTTGCAGTGTGGCTTTGATGCCCTAGAAGCGTCTTGCAGGGCTGCAGTCACTGGGTCTGTACTGAGAAGGCATGCTTGCCTGAAGGAACAAACATTGCCAGATCATGTCAAATCCAAAGTATTAGACTGCCCTTTAAATAAGGACTGTTTGTTTGGCACCAAAGCAGAAGAAGTTCTTAAAAAGATGGAAGAAAAAGCTAAATCTATGCAAACTGTCAAAGAATTCTTACAAGTGCAGCCACCTAGATTCAGTAGGCATTGGCCTTCAAAAAACTGGTCCTTTCCAGCCCCTTCCAGGCCTTCCCAGACCAAACCCAGGGGAAACAGGCCACCCAGACTACAGTCTCAGGGTATGCAGAGATCTAAACTATGGAGTGCCCCCACCTCAAAAACAGGGAGTAGTAAGCCACCCCCTTATGGAAAATGTTCACAATGACATTTTATCCTTCCCAGCCCTGCCCAATTACTTGCACCCCTAGGAGGAAAACTTGCCCTTCATGCACAAAACTGGCTGTCCATTACTCAGGACCGATGGGTCCTAAACACTGTATCCCAGGGGTACAAATTCTACTTCCATTCACTGACAACCCCAAGCGGGTTTCTAGACCTTCCTCCAAACCAGTGGGCAGAGGTTCAAAAGCAAGTACTTTCCCCGCTCAAAATCAGAGCTATTCAACCTGTTCCAGTAGAACAAAGGGGTCAGGGTTTCTACACCAGACTTTTCCTGGTGGCCAGAAAAAAGGGCTCTTGGCACCCAATCCTGGATCAATCAATTCTCAACACCTTTCTGGTGGTCCCAAAATTCAAGATGCTTACCCTGCAACAGCTTCTCCCTATGCGAGCCAAGGATGCCTGGTTAGTCACTCTAGACTTAAAAGAAGCTTATCTGCACATCCCCATAAGGGAGTCATGCAGAAAATATCTACGTTTCAGGGCAGGCTCTATGCACTATCAGTTCTCTGCACTTCCCTTTGGCTTATCTACTGCACCCAGAGTATTCACAAAGTGCCTGGCTCCAGCCATTGCATACTGCAGGCAGAGAAGTATCCAAATGTTCCCATACGGACGACTGCCTGATTCAGGCGGACAGACAGGAATTGCTACTTCAGCACCTGGCATTTGTAAAAAGCTTTCTTACTTCATTAGGGTACAACCATCAATGAAAATAAATCACAACTGGTGCCCAGTCAAAAGTTTGTATTCCTGGGAGCAAGCTTGGACACAACTTCCCAGATGGCATTTCTCACTTCAGACAAACAGATCTGACAAACTACTTCAAACAAATAGCCACCAGAACCCAGATATCTGCAAGGAAAATACTGCAAGACCTAGGGTCCATGGCCTCATGTATTCTGCTAATTCCATATGCAAGACTGTATATGAGGAAACTTCAATGTTATGGCTAAAAGCAAGGCTGTCTTCCAAGACAGGAATTTTAACTCTGCTGAGGCAGCAGGTTCAAAAGGAGGAAGCATGAGCTTTTCCAGTACAAAGTTAAGGTCCCAGGCAGGGGTGGGTGCTCTCCTAGGAGGCCTTAAGTTGTTATATTGCTGCATCAGTTTCTAATCCTTTTCTCAGTTATCTGCTGATCACTTCCAAGAATGCACTTTTGTCTCTTCTCTTTACCAGATATTGTGGTTCTGGTAGAATGCCCATGCATTTGTTTCTGTGAAGGAAAGTCTTGGATAAAACTGACTGCAGTAGAGACTCTTTATTGTCTGCTAACTTTTGTTTGTAAACTCTGCACTTAAAGTTAGCCCCACTGTGTTGCTATGTACTTGCAGAAGGGTAGCTGTACTTGGATAATGGATTAAATTTTTGATGCTGAGGTTTGTTAAATACCTTTCCAAGAGACTTGCAAATGTTTTATCTACCATGCTTCTGGAAGCATTCCTCACTCATGCTACACGTACCCTTTAGGACACTGGCAAACATGTCCTTAATTTTAATTACTGCTGGGGGTCACACAACACCTCAGTCATATTTTGTTTTTATCTCTTACCATTATTTATTATTATTTAGCGACTTCAATCTTTATGTTGGTATCTCACAATTCCATTGAAGTGGGTGGGGTTACATGATGTTGTATGCACATCTTATGTTAATCAGCATCCAGGTTTATGGGCAGTTGTACCTACTTTTCATGGGCTTTTGTCCAAATTTTTGATCTTTCCAGGTTGAGAGGTATGGCTAGCTTCCTTGACTTATCGCCCTTAGTTTCCAGTCTGTTTCCTATCTTCTTCATCATTTGGGGTTTAATCTTCATATATATTCATTTCTATATGGTATCCTTTGAGGTACAACCGCGGCGGTGCAGTGGTTAGCGTTGCCGCCTCACTGCAAGAGGTTCTCCGGTTCGATCCTCAGCTGGGATGCTTTCTGTGCGGACTCTGCATGTCCTCCTTGTGGTTGCGTGGGTTTCCTCTGGGTATTCTGTTTTCCTCCCACATCCCAAAGACATGCTGTAGGTGGATTGGACACTTTAAACTGGCCCTAGGCAGAAGGTTGGGCGCTGGGCTGGCAACTCAACACCGTAAAACTCCACTGCCAGTCATGAGCAGACATGTGATCTGCTGTGGCGACCCATAACCGGGAAAAGCTGAAAGAAGAAGCTTCTTTGAGGTACAGCATCCAAGACTTTGCTAAAATCCATCTTCACAATATTCACAAGGTTCTTCATGTCCAGATCAATGTGGAAATTCTGAGTGGCTACTCCTCTATTACTGAAATCATAGTAATGGCCATCAGCAAGAAAATAAAGGTCTGGAATTTCCAAAAGATTGCACTGTAGGATATTTTTCCAGTATCTTCTCCAGAAAGGAAGTAAAACTAACAATCCTGTATTTTTGGCTCCTTCCAAGATCTACCCTTCCACAAAGGAACTGCTAGGCATGCACTCTGAACAGTGCATACACACACATGTATGGACATCCAATGGAGAGCACCATTACAGTACTAAAGCAGAAAGTAATGAGCAAATTAACAGCAACTCTGATTCTAAGTACTTACAATGAAAGAAATATTGGTATTAAAATACATGGCAAAAGGGGCTTTTGGAAATCTTTTAAGCCAGATAAGAATTTCAAACCACTATGGAGACATGATGATCAAAAGATAAGGAATTAGCAGCAACAGTGTTTAAGATCACTTGCAACACTGTCTGACTGGAGGTGTGTGTCACCTATATTATATGATATGATAATGTTTTGCTTACCAATTTACATTCGTGTGCAAACTAAGATAATCACAGACAAGCAGTATTAGCTTGAAGGTATAGTTGTGTAAATAAATGTACCATAACAGTAGGTGCTTGAACAGATCACTGTTGCAGTAGTCTAAGCTATATGAAATGTTCTGCCAAGGATCAGACCATCTGATTAGCTTCCAAAGCTTTAGGGCACCTTCCACATGCCTCAGCCTCTATACAGCTCAAAATGAACAGTACAAAATCAGTGGTCAGGGCACCAAAACTTCAAAGCTTTCTTGCTTCAGAAGTGGAAGACTGCAGCCCTGTCAGACAGGAGCAGTAATAACAAAAATCCCACACTTTAGCATAAAACAATGTGTGTGTGTGGTACAGCTACTGTAACAGTAATTTATTCAAACATCTACTATTAAAGGTAAGCTTACTTACACAGCTGTACTACGTTTATCATTAGATCACTGTTGCAGTAGCCTTTGCTATATGGGATGAATACCAGATTTTAGAATGTAAGGGGGAAGGAAGATGGTTCAAAGCCCAGTAGCCCTGCAGAATAGTCCTGGCAAATCCTGTTTTTAACTTAGAGAAGGAATTTAGTTTGTAGTGATTGGTAAAGGTGCTTACAGATTACCAATTTGTTGTCTCTAGTATGTTTCTAGAATCTACCCTTTTCCAAAAAGCCACAAAAGTAGCCAGAGTGGGACAAGACTTTGCCTGGAAGTGTCTTGTAAATGGTGAGAATAACAAAAAGCAGTATCATGAGATAACCATGCCAAAACTGTCTGTTTTTACAGTGATCATCCCTTTTTCTTACTTTCATAAGAAATAAGCAAGTGATCAGGATTTCTAAATACGTTTTTATCCTGTCAATGTAGTACCCGAGTTGAATGTGAACATCCAGAGGATATCAAATTCATTCTCTTTCATTTTTTGGTTCTGGGAAGAAAAAGTACAGTTGTGTACCTACCATAAATGTAGATGTTTGAGTGTATTCACTGTTGCAGTCATTACACTTGGGTTATCCTGCTGGCAGGCGACCCACAGTCGGCCAGAGTTCCAAAGTCTTGGTCCAGCGTCAGTTGCTGTCACCTCTTCCCTGACGTCAGAGCGCCAGGGATATAAAAGTTGCAATCGAAGCCATTTTCTTCAGTTTTTCTTGCCCCAGATGTCAGGTACCCCCAGATAGGAAGGCTGAAAAGATATAAATATGCCAAAAAAACATGCATATATAACTATAAACATTTCCTTCATCTACAAGCAAATACACCACATAGGTTGTATAGAGTTGAGAAGTACAGAAAAGTCCCAGCAAAGAAAAGGGGGATGGTGGGTGGGTAACCTGGACTGCAACAGTGAATACACTCGAACATCTACATTTATAGTAGGTACACAAATGTACTATGTTCATCGTGTTTCACTGTTGCAGTCATTACACTTGGGTAGAATCCCAAAGCTAAGGTTGGGTGGCTGGCTCTAAATTAGATTTGGAGAGGCTAGCAAGTCCTGCAGAACTGCAGTGGCAAAGCCTGCTCTGGATTTAGAGTAGAGAGGTAAGTGGTAGTGCTTGGTGAAAGTGTGCACTGAGCTCCAGGTTGCAGCTTCTAAAATGTCTTTGGTTGCTACTCCTCTGAGGAAAGCTAAAGTGGCTGCTGCTCTGGTAGAATGAGGCCTAATGCCCTTAGGCACTGATTTGCCATGTTGTGCATAACATAAGCAGATGCAGTGTCCTATCCATTTCTAGATTGTCTGCTTTGTTATAGGCTATCCTTGTGATCCTGCATCATATGCTACAAACAGTTGCTCAGTTTTTCTGAAAGCTTTTGTTTTGTCCAAATAGAATCGTAGCTGTCTGTGTATATCCAAAGCGTGCAGAAGTCTCTCCCCTTTATTCCGGGGATTTGGGTAAAAAGTAGGTAAATGAATGGTTTAGTTTAAGGCTACATTGGAGACCACCTTTGGCAAGAATGTTGGGTTTGTCCTAAGAGACACCTTGTCCTGATGAAAAATGAGGAAAGGTTCCACAGCCATTAATGCCTGTAACTCTGAGACTCTTCTTGCTGAAGTTATTGCTAGGAGCAGAGCAGTTTTCCATGACAAGAATTTTAGATCAGCAGTGTTGGCTGGTTCAAATGAAGGCAGTGTGAGTTTTTCTAAAACTAAATTGAGGTCCCAAGTAGGTACTGGTGCTCTCCTTGGGGGTCTTATATTTTTTGCCCCTCTGAGGAACTGTCATAATAGGGGATGTGAAAAAAGAGGAGGTTCCGTATTGTAATGAGCTGAAATGGCAGAGGCATGGATTTTAATAGACAAGAAAGATAAGCCTTTGTCCAGCATCTCAGTTAGGTACTGTAAAATCTGAGGTATATTAGGGACAAGTGGTTCGAGCCCTTGTGCCTGGTTCCAAGCACAGAATCTCTTCCATTGTTCTGCATAAGATTTCCTAGTGCTGGGCCTCCTGGCTTCTAAAATGACATCCATAACAGCTTTAGAGAGAGTTGCAGTCTGAGTGGCTACATTATCTGCCATGCTGCCAGGTTTAAGGTTCTGAGTTGACTGTGTAGAATCTGATTGTCTTGTTGTGTCAGAAGATGAGGAATTTGAGGTAGAAGCCAAGCTGGGCCTTGAGACAAATTCTTTAGGATTGGGTACCAGTGCTGGCGTGGCCAGTCTGGTGCAATCAGGATCATTTTTGGCCTTTCTTGTCTGTCTTTTAGTAGCACCTTGGTGAGAAGAGGCATCAGAGGGAAGGCATAGACTGTCAGGCCTTTCCAGCTGAATAATAGAGCAGCCACTTTCCATGCTTGAGAGTGATACGTTCTTGTGCAAAATTTTTGTATTTGGTAACTGTGAGGGGAGGCAAAGAGATCTATGTCTGGGCGTCCCCATTTCCTCGTTATCATGCTGAACACTTGTGCATTTAGTTTCCATTCGTGAGGATCAATGAGATTTCTGCTTAGTTCGACTGCCAGTGTATTTTTTGTTCCTGGCAGGAATTGTGCCTGCAGATGTACTTGATAGGTCAGTGCTGTGTTCCACAAAGTCATGGCTTGTCTGCATAGGGGGTAAGAATGTGTGCCCCCTTGCTTGTTTATGTACCACATAACTGTGATATTGTCCATCTTTATTAATAGTTGCCCTGGATGTATTAGGTCCTTGAAAGCTGTCAGGGCATTCTGTACAGCTAGCATCTCTTTTTGATTGATGTGAAGATGCATTTGTTCCTTGGTCCACATGCCCTGAATACATTTTCCTGCCATATGTGCCCCCCAGGCATAATCCGATGCATCTGTTGTTATTGTCTGCCTGGCTGTAGGTAAAGTGAAAGGCTGTCCCTTGTTGTGGTGACAGGCCTGGGCCCACCATCGAAACTCCTGTTGTAGGCAGGGAATTAAAGTTATGATTGTCTCCAGGCTGTGACAATGCTGAGTCCAAACACTTTTTAGATACCATTGTAGTTTCCTCATACGCAGTTTTGCATATGGAATTAGTAGAATGCTGGAAGCCATGAAGCCCAGGGCCTGCAGAATTTTTCTTGCAGGGAGCTGGGTTTTTGTTGCCATCATTTGAAAAGTAATGAGTCAGTTGCCTTTGTTTGTCTGGCGTGAGATAAGCCATATGGGCAGTTGTATTTAAGCTTGCACCCAGGAATATTATCTCTTGAGAGGGCACTAGTTTTGATTTATTTTCGTTTACTGTGTACCCTAGGCAAATTAGCAATCTTTTTACAAACGCCAGATGCTTTAGAAGAATGTCCTTGCTCTCTGCTTGAATACGGCAGTCGTCCAAGTAGGGATATATTTGAATTCCTTTTTGTCTGCAAAATGCAATTACTGGTGCCAGGCACTTTGTGAAGACCCTGGGCGCAGTAGATAAGCCAAAGGGCAGTGCAGAGAATTGGTAATGCATTGAGCCGGCTATGAATCTGAGGTATCTTCTGCAAGATTGTCAGATTGGGACATGCAGGTATGCCTCCTTGAGGTCCAAAGTAACTATCCAAGCCTTCTTGCCCAGCATGGGCAGAAGTTGCTGAAGTGTTAACATTCTGAATTTTGGAACATCAAGGAAAGTGTTTAGGATTGACAGGTCCAGTATTGGTCTCCAGGCTTTGTCCTTTCTGGGTACTAAGAAAAGTCTTGAGTAAAATCCTTGTCCCTGTTCTTGCTGTGGAACTTTTTGAATAGCTCTCATGTCCATAAGAGCAGCAATCTGTTTTTGTGCCCCTGCCCATTGGTTTTGTGGCAGGTCTGGCATACCTTTTGGTTTTGGAAGCGTGTGGAAGTGGAACCTGTAACCCTGAGAAACAATATTCAGCACCCTTTGGTCCTGGGTGATCATGTGCCAATTATTTGAGAAAAGTGCTAGCTTCCCCCCTACGGGTGCTGTCAAGAGGTAAGTGCTTGGCATTTGCAGAGGAAAGTCATTGGGACTGTTTCCTATAAGGTTGTGATTTGTCTTCCCCTCCTTTGGGGGCGGAAGCACCCCATTGCTTAGGTCTGTACGAGCCTTGGGGCCGAGATCTGCCTCTTTGTGGCCTGTCTGACACTGGAAAGGACCAATTTTTTGAAGGCCAGTTTCTGCAAAATCTAGGTGGTTGAACCTGTAAGAAATCTTTCACTGTCTGCATTGACTTTGCTTTATCCTCCATTCTCTTTAACACCTCTTCTGCCTTAACACCAAACAAAGTATCATGCTGTAATGGGTGCATCCAGTAATTTTACTTTAACATGGTCAGGTAAACTTTGTTCTTTCAACCAAGCATGCCTTCGAATAACAGAGCCTGTAACTGTGGCTCTACAAGAAGCCTCTAATGAATCAAAACCACATTGCAGAGTATGCTTTCCTACTTGTTCAACTGCATGCAATAAATCCTGCATTTCCTTACTGTCAGAACCTTCTGTATTTGAAACCATTTTCTGCTTTAACAAAGACATGAGGTACTGTTGGTATTTAAGCATATGAAACTGACAGTTTAAAGCTCTTACAGCTAAAGTAGCCGAAGTGTAAACTTTTTTCCCCCATCTGTCCAGAGCTCTGGAATTCCTATCCGAGGGGACAGGATTTTTAGCAATAGAAGCCTTAACCCCTTTAGGACCCTGGGAAATTGTTTCTGGGTCTGCAGCGGGGTTTTTGTAAAGAAATTTGTGAGAGTCAGGGACTCTGTAGTACCTGTCTGGCTTAACTGTTGCAGGGGGTAAAGAATCAGGAGACAGACTGGATTCAGAAAAAAACATCATCAACAATATCAAGCACAGGGGGAATAGCCAGGGGCCTCTGCTGAGGCAATAAAAGGAAGTCTCTGAGCCTTTTCTTGGATTCAGAATAATCCTGGCTCTCCCGATGGAAATGCTCCCTCATGGTGTGCAGGGTTTCCCCAAAAGAATAATCCTCAGGCGGAGAGGCTGAAGGAATGGACTCTTCTGCATCAGAGTCCTTATAGGGAGGGAGACAATATCCCTGATCAGAAGAGGAATCAGAGGAAATGGAAACCTGGTCAGAGAAGTCATAATCAGTGTCTTGCCTAGGCCTTTTGTCAGGAGGGGGATGGGAACCCCTGATTAAGGTAATTAGGTCTTCAGCCATTTTAAGCGTCTGTTTCTTTGGCATGGATGACTGTTCTGGAGAATGCTGTACTTGTTTCCTTGTCTTTAATGGTGTTTTTGACTTTGCCTTTGCTGCTGTAGTGGGCTTAATTGTAAGCTGTGAAGGTCTGAAAACATCTTCAGAAGTCGATGCCTGCTCAGCGGCTCCAGACCCATCTGAGGGTATAGTGTCCGTAGGCCCAATACCTTGAGTTTCCACAGGCCTCGGTGTCTCCACGTGGCTGTCAGTTACGGCCTTTTTTTTATAAATTCCAGTCGTCGGTTGTTCCGACGGCATTATGTAATTAAACCTTCGTCCAAAATAATGTAAAGCAAAATCAAACCGAAGTTTAATCGTTTATTTATTGAATCTAGCACAAAACCGACAACTAGTAACATCGTGGTCAGGACCTAGGCAAGGAATACAGTAAGAGTGAAAGTCCTTATGAGGTATTTGCTTCCCACAAGAAATACAATTATTAACTTTTACTGACATCGGTCTGGAGCAAGAAAAAGTTTCCCCAACGGGGTACTTAGCTGTACTGAAGACTTCGGTTCTGAAACTCAATTTTGAAAATCTCAGGAGTCGGCCGACCGGCACTTGCGAACTGCTTTTACTTCGGGCACCGCGCGGCAAGAAAGACTGAAGAAAATGGCGTCGGTTGCAACTTTTATACCCCTGGTGCTCTGACGTCAGGGAAGAGGTGACAGCAACCAATGCCGGACCAAGACTTTGGAACTCGGGCAGGCTGCAGGTCGCCTGCCAGCAGGATAACCCAAGTGTAATGACTGCAACAGTGAAACACGATGAACATCAAGTAGATGAATCTCCTGGCTCACTGTAAACTCTGAAACCTTAGAAATAAAGGAAGGATTTGTTTACAATGTTACCCTCTCTCTGTGAATGATGAGAGAGGGAGGGATGATGTACCATAATAATTTGTAACTCAGATACTCATCTTGTAAAAGTTACAACAGTGAGTAACACTGTTTTAAAAAAAAAATTTTAAAGGACATGATAAGTTTTTCCAGTACAAAAGCAAGATAACAAGAAGGAACCACATGCCTTCTAGGTGGACAAATATGAAAAGAAACCTTTCAAAACTTTTTTCACTTAAGTAGGGTAGCAGTTTTTTTTTTTTACCTCCTTTAATACCTGCTGCGCATACTCAGAGATAAGGTGCCTCAAAGGTACTAAACTTCTAACATCCAGTCAATCATTTGAATACGCTGAAGGCTGAGTGTATCAAATAACCCCCGTCTAGTGTAAGTCCATTCATTGAGGAAGCCTGTGGTAACTGCCCTTTGCCATTTTCAAAATAATAGAGAACCACTGATGCTTGGCAACAAAAGGGCGGGTCACCACAATTGTCCTGGGAGAGAAGTTCTGCATCTTTAGAAAAACTCTGCTTATCAGAGGAAAAGGTAAAAACGGCATACTGGGACATTCCGAACCATGTGAAGGAAATATATCTATATTACAGGCATACGTGCATGGAGTCCTGGAACAGAATTTATTTAACTGTTGGTTGTGGCTGGAGGCAAACACAGTCCCCAATGATGGACTAATTCCTCGAAGATCCTCAAATGCAAATTCCACTCAACAGAGTCTGTCCTGGGCCTGCTTAGCTTGGTTGTAATGTGTTTTGCTGTGACAAAATGCAGGCAAAGTTGGAGTGACAGATGGAGCTGAGTATCTAATTCCCAGGTTACTAAAGTTCATCTGTAAAAGAGGTAGGAACTAGTCCCCCTTATACCTCTCAACCTCTTAGTGCAAAAAGTCTGGACAAAGACCCAAAAATAGGGACGTATTTAAAACACTGCTCTTATAAACTTAGAAAGTTGCTAGAATGACAGATTTTGCGTTAGCATGCATTTTCTGAATGATATGAAGTCTGAAACTCAAATGTCTGTCATTACTGCATGACTTCTGTCCTTAGTGACTTGCCAGAAAAATCACAAACGTTGAGAGGAACAAACCAAACATAGGAGGCAAAAATCTGTACAGTTGAGAGATATGGTCCCCCTTGTTTATTTAAGTACCACATCACTGTGGTGTTGACTGTGATTATTAGCAGTGGGCGTGGAATCCAAAGATGATTCAGAGATTTGACAGCAACTGTTGCAGCCCATCATTTCTTTAACATTTATATGCTTTAATTTGTTTTGCTTGTTCCGGACTACAAACTTTAACCCCCTTGAATACAGATCCCAAAGCAAAGCCTGATGCATATAATTCACTGTCAGATGCCAAAGTCTGTTAGGAAAATTGGACAGGTCTCAGGATTGTTACATTTCTGTTGAATTTTTTTCCCCATCTCTACAATCATCCTACCCTTTGCTGTTGTGACTTTTAAAGCCAGTGTCTCTGTTTTTTGCCCCTTATGGAAACCCATACCATGTATTTAAATTTATTAGAAACACTAACCATCCAACCCAATACCATATACATGGGTGACTTTAATTAGCCCACTATTAACTCGGAATCCTATATGACATCAAATGTACATGCACAGAGATTCCTGGATTTTATAAACACAAATTTCCTACACTAGTCAATACACCAACCAGGGGTGCAACCATACTGGATCTGGTCCTCACTAATATGGGAGAGTGCTGCACACCGCCTACTGTAATGCCTTCCCTGGTGAAGTCAGACCACAAAATGGTCTCCTATGAAGTAAAAATAAAACCTGGACCCCCAGCTCAACCAGGAATATTCAGGAACTATTCTAAGGCTAACCTCCTGCTATTAAGTGAGAACCTTCCAAAATGTCAAGCCCCTATAAACCCTGAGAACACTTCTGCCTATGCAGAACTGTTCATAGAAACCCTGCACAAGCATGTTAATAGCTGCATAGAGGCAGTTGTACCCACCAGGAAGAAATACAGAACTAACTCAAAAAACAAGCTGCCCTCTGGGAATCACAAAATCAATTGGATGTATAACAAAAGGAAGGAAATCATGGCAAAAATTAGGAGGTGCAGCATCCAGAAGGAAAAAAAGCACTCTCATCAAACTAGAGGACAAATTAAGTCTACCAAAGCCAAATTTTAGGTAAGTTTGGCATCCCAGGCCAAGGACAACCACAAAGCATTCTTTAGCTATGTCTGCAACCTCACACAATTGTGTGCAGAGTTCACTGTAAATGGAGCCACCTATACTGTCTGAGCCAGAAGATATAGCAAACCTCCTGGCTGATAAATTCAGCTCCAACTTTACTCCTCTCTCTCCCTCAGCTATCCATCAGGAAATATCATCAAATATAACTCCCCTACTATCACTAGGGAACAGGTCCTTAATGCTCTCTCTAAGACCAAGAACACTGCATCAATGGGCCCACACAATATCCCAGGATGCCTTCTAAATAGCATGAAACAGGACCTATTAGGGCTTCTGGAATTACTATTTAACTGTAGCCTCCAAATGGGCTTTGTGCCTCATGAATGGAGAAAGGCAAAAGTCATCCCTCTGCACAAAGGTGGGCCATCAACAGACCCTGGAAACTACAGACTCATAAGTCTCACTAGTCTTATATGTAAAGCCATGGAAAAAATTATCATGGAGATGGTCAATAGAAATACAGTAAACCACCAGACACTGAACCAAACCCAGTTTGTTTTTTTCAAGGGCAGATTACGCCTACTCAACCTGGTGGACTTATTTGAGAAGGTCACGAAGACAATGGATGAGGGCAAAATCATTCACACTGCCTACCTTGACCTGGCCAAGGCATTTGACACAATACCCCACTCGGGCATTGTTGACAAACTCAAGAGATTAGGTACAAACACGTATGTCACCCAGTGGATAGCCAACTGTCTCACAGACAGGACCTAGAAAGTTAGAATTGGGGAGTCCACCTCTACAAGGAGGCCAGTCACAAGTGGAGTTCCACAGGGATCAGTCCTTGGATTGGCATTTACTTCTCAGAAGTCAAGGCCAATGTCAGTGGTCTCTAGCTAACTAAAGTTGCAGATGATTGCAAATTAGGAGCTGTCAGTGAATCTCACACTGACACAAATGTTCTCCAGGAGGGCTGACACAGACAAATAACTAGTGTTAGAGCCATGGACTAAAGCTAAATGCCAAGAAATGCATAATAGTATCCTTCGGGAAAGTCATCCATCCCTGGTAACTATCATATTGACAACACACTCCTTAGAGTTGACCCAGTAGTCAGGGACGTAGGGACACACATATATAGTAATCTAGCCTTTTATCATCATGTGTCTACAGTGGTGAGGAAATCATTCTATATTGCGCAACTTATAAACAAATGTATGACATCTAAGTCCAAGGAAGTCATTGTTCCACTGTGTTCAGCATTCATCAGACCTATCTTTGAGTACAATGTACCCTTTGGTATGTACCTAACCAGCCATATCCAACAACTGGAACGTCCACAGAGGTTCTTCACTAAAAGAATACAGGGCATAAGTAATATGTCGTATGCAGACCGCCTCAAGGCCATATCCCTGTATTCTGTCTCCTACAGGCTTTTGAGGGGGAGATCTATGCCTGGCATACAGGGCATTTTCAGATCCCACTCTGATGGACCTCCTGCAAATCCACAAAACAAACAGTACCAGAATTACCTGTTCTAAAGACTTAAACCTTGCCTATGATATAAATAGGACCTGCTAGAGACATAAGTATGCATCCCAGAGACTACCCCATCTAGGAAACAGGCTCTCATCAATGTGAAGCAGAGTTCCTCCCTAACCCAATTCAAGTGCAACTTGGACAACTGGATGGGAAACCGTAAATTCATCCCTGGTTTGGCACCTATGTCTCTAATGCAAAAAGGTGACCTGTAAAGGTTCATCTCCTAGGCCCATGCTTACACTTATCAAGGGTATCAGAACTTGTCAGAGATTTGGGATGCATGGCTAGGCTTAAAAAGGCCCTTGTGGTTGTTAGCAAGTAAACACCTAAGAAACTATTTGACTACCAAAGTCCCTCCCTCTCCTCTTTCATTGCTATCATCATAGATTCATAGGTGAATACTAGCCTAAGTGTCCTTGCAGGAAACTTTAAGCCTACCAATTATTTCATTAGTTAAAAGTATCCACACCTAGTTCCACGGTCTATATTTATATCCTACCAATAGCTATAGCACCTTTTTGTATACTTTCAGTTAACATCCATACCGCCTTATGACATCCAGATCTTTCTTGGGTCTGACTTTTTAATCTAAGTGGTTTACCAGCTTATAATAGGCAAAATTAGAAATGGCAAGGATTTTTTTTTAATAAAAATGATACTAAGACTGTTAATCTAGGCTGTCCCGCAGTAGAAAAGCCTTGATTATCTTATGCTTTTTAAGTTGATTTTTCAGAAAATTCTCTGGAATGCAAGGATGTGTGCAACTCATAAGAGGTGCAACATTCCACACAACATAACCACATAGGTGTTAATGAGTTTATTTTATTATATATTTTATTTAACATTTGTTTACCGGGAAAGTCCGACTTGGAATGAGCCAATTTTCAGTGGAGGTCCATGGAGAAATGCTCCAGACACATGTCTTTGTAACATGGGAGGAAACCGGAGCACCCGGATGAAACCCACACAAATGCAGGGAGGAAATGCAAACTCCGCACAGAAGGCACCCCAGCCAAGATTCAAATGGAAGAACCTCTTGCTGTGAGGTGACAATGTTAACTGCTGCAACACTGAGCCGTTAAACGTCCTTACTATAAATTGTCACTGGAAACTCCTTCCATTCTAATCTGTTTATACTGCTGGGAACTAGTAGAGCAAACTGGTAGGTTCCTCCCTATAGACTGCTAAAGTTATTATCTTCTTGCCTGCCTAGTGCACAGTGCACTATCTAGGTTTATCTTTTTTCCACATTTCTTTTAAAATTTGCTCATATCAGTGTTCTAGTATGTATATTTTTCCTACAAATTCACTTCATTAGCACTAATTTAGTACCCCTTTACTAGTATATACGTATTTATTGCATTCAGAGTCAGAATTGCTTTGGTTTAAACTCCACAGAGAGTAGTGGAAGGAATAAGCCATTTCTAGAACTCTGATTGTTTGCAGAACCTTGAATTGTGTTGTTGTACTATAGGCCAGTGGGTTCATTTGAAGTTTTCTTCATTCCTTGTGCTTGTGTTGCCAGGCACCACTCCTCACTCAACTTTTAACCATGCAGTGTATAAACACAAACACTTAAAACCATAACTTCCTCTATATTTACCTCTACATAACTTACTCCAGAACGTCTGACTGTATTTAATAGTCAGTAGCTGTGTGAAGTGATTGTTTCCTCTTCATGTGTAGACTTGTATTATTACCCTTAGTTAGACAGCACCCCAGTTAAGTAGCTCCTCCTCTAGCAGGCACTACTCCTCCTCCAGCCCACAGAAGTAAGGATTCTCCCATTTAATCAGCTGCATGAAAAAAGTCAGTTAACAACAACCAGTTGAATTCCTAAATAATCAGACAGCATCACTGGAATATACAACTGTTTAATTAAAATAATAAAAATAAACCAATTAAAACATTCACACAGAATTATTATAACAGCAGTAAGGAACTGGAGCCATGGATCTGTACTCAAAAACAGACCTGTCACTAGTGGTGTACCTCAGGATTCAGTCCTTGGGGCCACTCCTCTTTGGTATCTACTACTTGGAGATCAAAGCGAATATTAAGGGATTGTTGTTGACCACGTCTGCAAATGACTGTAAACTTGATGCCATAATAAACTCTTCAGAAGATACCAAGATCCTTCAGGAAGGCCTTTCACAACAAAAATGGCTGATATCAAAGCCAGAGCCAAAACCTAAATGCCAAAAAATGTTCAATTGTATACTTCAAATGTCCTCTACAACTATCACATAAATAACACACCCCTGAAAACTGATCCAGTAGTGAGGAATATGGCAACACATGTGAGCAATGAGCCATCCTTCAATCACCACATATCCACTGTTGTAAGGAAATCCCTTTTCATTTCACAACATATCAGTATGGCAGCCTGGTCCAGGAGGTAATCATTCCATTGTATTCAGCACTCATTAGGCCAGTCATTGAGTATAATGCTCCCTTCAGTTTGTATCTATCCAAACACTTGACAAAACTCAAGCAATCACAATGCCTTCCCACTAAGAAAATCAAGGGTCTTAATCACAAAAGCCACACAGATCACTTCAAAGCCTTGTTCCTCTTTTTGGTATCTGGCACTGGCAGGCTAGTGAGGCGTGATCTCTGCCTTGCTTACAGAGTCTCTAACGACCCTGTCCTTTCAGATCTGCTACACAACTGCAATTCCAATAGTGCAAGAAAGCCATGCTCAAGAGATCTTAGTCTGTTCTGTAACTTAAACAGAACATGCGGGAGGGAAAGACATGTCTCACAGAAAATACCACTTCTCTGCAATTCTCTTCCTCTCCATGTAAAGTAAAGTATGCCTCTTACTCTTTTCAAACTTAATCTAGATGAATGGAAGGGAAACCATAAGTTCACCTCTGGACTGCTCGTTTGTCTCTTATGAACAGGGAATACATGTAAATGAGTGCCTGCTCTAGGTTAATCATACTTACAATGCTGTTCTAGAAACTTATTGGAAATACATGGCTAAGCTTCTAAAGATCCTCATGGTTCATTAGTCTAGAAAGTACCTATGAACCATTTAGAAGCTGTTCCTTATAACATTCAACTTGCTGTGAGGAGACACAATCCTGTGAGATGGTTTGAGAGGGGAATCTGTCAAATCAACAAAGTTAGTTAAGCTGAACATAAAATGTTCAAACACACGTTGCCAACTGTAGGATTTGCCTCTTTACCCACTGTTATATATATCAACTTCAGGGTTGCACAAGTCCAAGGGGTGTGGTGGATGTAGGGGGGATTGTCCCCCTGCAAAAAATGTCTGTGCTTTGTTTACCAAAGGTAGTTTTTATGATAAATGTTTGTATTTTTTACCTTCACCAAAACTACCTTTGGCAAGTTGACATAATTTCAGATGAGAAAAGACTTCTTAATGTTCACTTGAAAATCCAGGCTGAGAAAAACTTTTTTTTTTAGCCAAGCCAGAGATTCTTGACAAGTTGTGAAACAATCTACAAAACTACATCAGTCATCTAAATATAGAAAAATATGAATCCCTGAAACCTGCCATGGGCTATTTTACAAGAGCCAGGCACTCTGTAAACAGTGCTATTGACAAACCAAAAGGCAAAACAGAAAACTGAAAATGTAAACCAAACACAGAAAAACATAAGAAGGCCTGGATTCCTTGAGAAGTGGAATGTGATGGCAATGTTTATAAACAAATATCTAGGGCTGGTATCTTGATTTTTTCTTTCTTTGGCACCAGAAAGATTCCAGAAGAAAATCATTTCCCTCATAGTCTTGGGGGAACAGGTCCTATAATCCCCTGAAAAAAAGCATTTGATCTAGAACAGGTGGGAACAGGGAGGTTTGATTGGCTGGATAAAGCCCTTAAAAATAGAAGAGACTCTCAATGGCAGTTATAGGCTTTTGGAATGATTCTCAGAACCTAAGTGTCTGACATTATCTGATGACACAGAGGAAATTGAAAAATTGGGAAAGATTTACAGGACTACTAGGGTGGACAATGGGAAATAACATGAAGGGGCAGCGAGACAGTGTCTGTTTTCTTAGATTGTTCTTTGTTTTGGGAAGACTCTCCTTTCTTCTTTGAAGCTCCCTGCCATTGCATTTTGGTCAGCAGGGTTGAAAAATATGGATAACTCACTGAATTAACTTTTCACATTCCCTCCATCCTTTGAAGGACATTAGCAGAGGAAAAAATCAAATGACACCTTTTTATCCAGGGGAGCACTGGGGTCTCAACTTTGACTTCCTCTGCTAAGTTCTGAGAAAGTAGCCACACAAATATTATCACAGACCCAGTGGCAGCTTCTCTAAAACAGCATTAGCAATGTCATTAGCACATTTTAGGAAATGTTTGGTTACTTAAGACTCAGACTATACTAATGAATTCAAAGATGACTTAGTCTCTGAAGAAGAGAGGTCAGCAATTAACTTTCTCATATTGTCAAAGGAAGCAAACAGCAAGTTAGATATGTGATCCTGAGTTCACTACACCAAAGACTAAAGTGGAAGAAGAATAAACTTTCTTCTCAACCTATCAAGGCTTCTACCGTCTTATCAGAAGAATAAGGACAGCTGCAATAAGGATTTTGTCAGAATCTTATTTTGACAGAGAAGTTACTGCAGGATCTGACCTTGAGTTAAGAAAAAAGAATTTGTGGGACTTAGCATGTAATATAATTTATCAGATTTCCTGGGAGCAGGTGACTGACTGTCAAGCAAATGCTGGATGCAAAGAAAGCATCCTCTGAATCTACCAACACAGGAAGAACTGCATTTTAAGAAAAATCCACTTGTAGCAAATCATAATATTTTTGCTGGAATAATGCAATTCTATTTATTTCTAATGAAAAAGTCATTCTTTCTGACAACGGTATAGAAGAATACAACTTTTCAGGAGGGGCTCTTAAGAATAACTTTCTTCACAGTCAGATTCCCCATACCGTGGGGTGGGAATTTGAGAAACACAGTCCCTCAGACTGGGGATCAGAACATGACAGAGAAAGAGAGACAGTGAGAAATCTTTTCTTTTTTAATGAAATGAAAAACTCAGCATGTAAAGGGTTAAATGTAAATTCAAAGGTAATCCCCACAGGGATTCAGGACCTCCTGTTTACAGAAGAAGTTGTCTGACGAGAGGCTAACAAATCGTTGAACCCCGGAAGTCTTACCTCCTGACAGAAAAGTTAAGATACATTAAAAAAAGTTTTTCCCTAACAACAAATTTTTGACAGAAAAGTAACACTTTCCTTACAAAATATGATAAATAATAAGGGACTTCCCACCGAGACGAAGAACTGTCTATTGAAAAAGTGTCTGACAAGCTGGGAGCAAACTTAGGATAGGCAGATCTTAGGGCAGTCAGCAAAACAACCTGACAGGAAAAATGAGTTTTGAGGTAACCATTCTTAATGACAACTCCCAAAACTATAAGTTAGTTTTAGTAACAACCATTAAAATCACAACTTCTAGCCATTAGCAAATACTTCTGCCAGAAAAACCTTTTCTTCACATAATAATAATGAAATGGAAGGTATTCTCCAATGGAGTACTTATCTCCCTGCTTTGATAAAGAGCTAGCCAAACACTGATCACTCGAAGGCTGCAGGGAAGAGCGCACTTTAACAACAACAAAGTTCTAAGTTTTAGCACCTTAGCCATTGATTTTATACGTCTCTCCTTGAGGTATACATTGGCTAGGGTATGTCGAAGGTACCCTAAAGCTTTAGAATTTGTCATGCTAGTCCAATCCTCAGCAGGATGTCCTACATAGCTTAGGCTACCACAACACTGATCTAATGATGAATATACACATATTCAACAGGAGAGGCCTAAAACTGAGTCCTATGGCAGATCACTGGTAACTTTTTAATTGCTTTCAGAAGTGGTACCTGTGATTCTGACCTCATGGGTTCTGTCAAACAATCAGATATCCACGATTAATGGATTTCATATTCATATTTGCAAGTCTATCAATGTTGTTGTTGTTTCTTTCGTCTTTTCCCGGTTAGGGGTCGCCACAGCAGAACTCCGGTCCGCTAATGATTGGTAGTTGATTTTTACGTGCCAAGTTACCAGCCCTGATGCATAATCTTCAACGAAGGTACACCCATTCACATATGTCTCCACGCAGAAGACGCTCTAGCTGAGAATCGAACCGGACAGCGTCTTACTGTGAGACGACAACGCTACTGCAGCACCACCATATTTGCAAGTCTATCAATAATGTCTGCAAAAGCAATAAGATTAAAGGCCTTGACCACATCCAGGTATGCTGAATATACTATATAACTGCTACTCACAACTTCAGTGACTTTTTCAAATAAATAAAGAAGGTTAAGGAGATAGGACCTGCCTTTGATAAAGTTGAGCAGATGAGGGTCCAGGGTTAACGATTTTCCATGTCTAGATTAAAGACGCCTGTGATAATAGATTACACTGCTTTGCATATGAGGCTAGTGAGAATAATAAGCCTATAGTTTATAGTTATCAGAGTCCATTGCTGTACAACCCTTATGTAATGGCATCACAATGGCTATTTTCTGGGCTTCAGGAATGCAATAAGGGAAGAAGTGTAAATTAAAGAGCTCAATTAGGGGTTGAGATAGGCCAAATTGGTATTGATAACTGAACACTCTGACATGTTGGTGCTCTTAAATTTTGAGAGGGTAGAAGGGAGTTGTTCTATGGTAACTATAACACAGTGGCTGTGAAATCTCCGGAATAGTTATAATTGTGGGCATAGTACAGTTTGCACTAAATTTGCCAGCTAATATATTAGCTATTTTCTTTGGGTCAAAATGGGGAGTATTATTGAAGACTAGCTCCAAACATTGTTGACTACTACTTCTTAACTTCCTGTCATTGTTAAAGAAAAATCTGCAGTATTTGTTTAAGGTACTGAGCTTCCAAATGATACCCTTAAACTCTTTACTAACCTACTTAAGTGTAGTTTTAAAGTAGGTAAAATGGGTACTCTTACATGCATTAAGCAATTCTGTTCTATTGTTATACAATTTATTTACAGGGGTACTCCACCACAGGGATTTGGTTTTAAATCTCCCATTATACCTAGTGCAGACAGGATCTGCCCTGTACATATAACAATTTACATGGGAGTGAAAGTCAGAAGCATATTCAGCAGCTTTAGAAATGGGGTCTGCCAGAACTGCAGAGGAACGTTACTTGGGTCATCAAATAACTAAAAAAGGTTTATGTTTGAGAAGTCATTAAATACACAGAGGAAACTGCAAGGGAAGTCACACCAGTTTTAAAGGAAAAAGTCACTGATTTACAGTGTGATTTATCAAGGTAAGATGATACATATGGAGGTGTGGAAGACAGGTCCATATTTTTGAGTACAGCATCAAGGATATATGGGTCCCCAGTATGATGGTAAACTGGTGGTACATGGGAGTTAGAATTACAATAGCAATGAAGAGCAGAACATGCTGACTACTTACAACATGAGTCAGCCAGATTATGACAGAGAGTTGAAGTCCCCCAATATAAAAGTGCTGCGATTAATGGGTATTTCAGCTAAAGCATTAATGTAGCTATTGTGATCCGTAGGAGACATTGAGGGCATTATACAGCTTGAGGATAATTTTGATGTCTAAGAGTTCAAATATGGAGTCCAGAGGAATCACTCCTGAGGTGATGGCATCTTTCAGCCAGATTACTGACAGATAGTTGAAGTCCCCCAATATAAAGGTGTTGGGATTAATGGGGATTTCAGCTAAAGCATTACAACAGCTACTGTGGTCAGCAGGGGGCATTGTGGGCATTATATAGCTTTAGGTGATTTTGACATAAAAGAGTTCAAATATGGAGTCCAGAGGAATCATTTCTGAGGTGATGACATCTATGATAAAAACTGATATACTCTTGCAACTGCTACCATCTGAAGGCAAAATAAGTGCTAAACACAGGAACAGATGGAATGTTCCATTAATCTGAAACTATGTCTTTTTAACTACACATGTATGAATGTATTCAGGTTGCTGGAGGAACTCAAGTTCAGGCTTTTTTTAGGATACCTGGAACTGAGTGTAGCCAACTTAATGTGTCCTAAAGTAAGGTCTACCAGGTTGGAATGTCCAGCAGATGAATTCTGGAAAAAAGAGATTATGGATCCAACAAAGGCTTCAGCCACAATGTAAAAGCCATGATGAGAGATATACAGACTATCCCTAGCAAAACAGGAAGGCTTCTCAGCCATCTTGCCCCAAAATTACAAACACTGGATCCCCTAGAATGGGATCACGTACATAGCCAATTATTAAACCTAAATATCTTGCTTTAACTCTCAACTTCATTCTGGGTGATAGCAAAAATACAACTCAGTACCAAGACTAGAGCATAACAGCATCAAAAAGTATTTAACAAAACACTAAACATTTTTAAGCATTTTTATTATATCAGAAATATGCTTAACAAAGCTAGAATTTTTCCCAATTTGATGTGTAGTTATGGAACTCTATACAAATTAACAAGCAGACAAGAGCTATTTTATTTAAACAATTAAAAGACAACGATTTCCACAACAACAACGGGTAATAAATTTCACCAACATACGGTATGCCAACCGATTCAGATTTGTTAAGTAAGCAGAGTAGTAAAACTGGGGTTCAGTTAATAAAACAAGAAACAATACACAGCATCAAAGGTCAAGCAAAAAAAAATGAAAAAAGAATTGAAAATACAAAAGGCAATAAGGAATCGTTATACTGTTCAATACGCATTCATAGATATTCTAATGCCGCTAAGTCTTATGAACATTCAAATGAACATTCACACCTTCCAGTACCCTCCCTCAGACTGAACCTTCTTTCTCCAAGCGAGGCATACCACTCAATCCAGAAATACATTTGCAAATACCCATCCAGCCACCTAGCATACTGTTTAAAGGAAGTTACTGTGTTGTGCTGCTTAATATGTGGCAATGTTTATTCCAGTGGTTTGGGAGGTGTTGGGTTATAAACTTCTCCCTATACCGTGTGTTATTAATATATTTTATTGGTGAAGATTCAAATGCCTAGTTCTAATATTGGTGGAGATACTGGACCTCTGGAGATAAAGAAGGTCCAAGACAACTGGGTCTTTAATGGTACAGTAAGCAAGACAGAAATTTCTCCTCAAAAGTCTGTAAGACATTAAATAAAGGGATAGAGCTTCTAGCCTCTCTTGCTAGCTCAGGGGCTTTAGATCTATAATCATTTTTGTTAGAAACCTTTGGGAATCTTACTAATTGTTTGATATGTTTAGTAAGATACATCTCAAAGGAGAGAACTGTAATCAGTAACTGGCCAGATCATTGTGGAGTATAAGAAAGTTATTACCTTGATGGTATTCCTCTGTCAATTAGCTGGGTTATATGAAAGTATTTCCTGATAACCATTGCCATATGATGTTTAAATGGTCTAGGTCCCTGGATACATTTTCATTTTGCAGTGGTATATTATCTATACAGTATTATCAGGGGAGAGGTTCTCTACAAAAACTGATGATATTACACTTTTTAAAGTTAAATGTAAGGCCATTTTTAGCATACCAAGGCATTACTAAGGAGAGTTCACTGTGGAGTGTTTAGGTGTCATAAGGTTACTCAACAACAACTCTCCCTTCCCTTTTGCAATCATCTTGGTTCTCCACCTGGAGATCTGAGAAGCAGATACCAAAAACAGAGGTCTCGGCACAAAGCCCAGAGGGACACTGCTGATCACTTTCATACTTTTCTGATTTGGCACCTGCAACTCGTAGAGCATGGGTTAGGTCTTACAGCCAGTTTGCTATCCATCTTATCACATAAGGGTCAGTTTTTAATTTTTGTGTATGTGGTACACTAGGCAGCTGCATGAGTAAAGTTTTAAAAAATAATTTTGAAAGTATTTATGTTAAATTAATGTAGCACAAACAACTGACTTTATAAAGACGATATAGAATGACTTTTAGATAACGGCACCTCTAACTATAAACGTCATCTACCAAAACACCTCAATGATCATATACTAAAATTCATTCAGTTATTTGTCTTTGTCAGCAGAGATAGAATACTGATATATACACTGAATTGTATATATAAACTTTATTTAAAAGTCAATAGTTTTAAGTATTTTTCATCTAAGAATATAAGAAACTACCAAAACAGTAGATGTTTGAATTCCTCACTGTTGCAGTAGTCTTTAGGCTATAAGGGTTATGTCTTGCTCAAGGCAAAAAACTGGCCAGCTTCCAATAGCTCTTGCTCCCTCTCACACTTCTACTCTGGCTGCTAATTGGTCAGCCCCCAGGAAAGAAAATTAGCAGTCAGAGTGGAAAATCTTCAGAACTCTTTTGCCCAAAAGATAAGTAGCAGCATACTCATCCAGAACTACATAAACAAGACATAACCACCAAACCATTTCCAAAAAGTAATTATGTTTGGGGTGGGGAGGTGGTATATGGCTAGTGTAGTAGGGGGGAATTAGAACACCTGATATGGATCCAAGAATTCCTGGGAAATGGTCCTAGCAAACTCTGTCCTGAATCGAGAAAAAAGGCATCTAGTTTGTAATGTCTTGTAAAGATATATACAGAGGACCATGTAGCTGTTTCTAGAAAACTTCTGGGGTCCGACCCTTTCCAATATGCCATCAAAGAAGAAAAGGCCCTTGTAGAGTGTACCTTGACACTGCCAGGAACTGGTCTACCATGGTGGATATAACAAAATTCAAAACTTGAGAACACCCAGCTGGAAATAGCCTGTTTGACACACGCTGTCATTTCTTAGCCCGAGTTGTTAGAAATAAATTGTCAATTAGCTTTTCCAAAGCACTTGCTTCCATCAGGATACCACATCAGCTGCCTATGCATGTCCATAAGTTTGAGAAACTTTGTTTGTAGGCTCATAGGTTTGCACTAGGCTAATGACCACCAATGTCTTTATAAGCCTAGCCACACAACCCAACCCAATTGTGCCTCTATGTATCATGGGCATTTATTAGAAGGGGGTATGTTAGTTAAGAAGTTTATTTTTTTTTAGTTTTTATTAGATTTTAAATAAATAAAATGATCATAACAATAATTGTATTTAGAAATTTGTGAGCATAAAAAGAATATGAACAAGAACAAACAAGAACAACTACTTACAAGAGTGTCTACTAACAATGAAAATATTCAAAAAATTGCTATGCATTACAACTGATATGAGTATAGCTATTTTTGCTTATCAAGAATTCCCTTGAAATTTGTCCAAGTATTATAGTCGGAAGTGATTCCAGTAGATCTTGGTTTAATGGTGATAATTTCCAGATTAGGTACTTGGGTTGCAATTTTTGTGAATTCTTTGAAATAGGGTGTAGCTTCATTCTTGGTTATAACTTTCCTCACAACTGATAAAATTGGCCATAAAAGAGGGCATTTCAATATTTTAACACAAACAGGAATAGGAGTATTAAAAAGAATTAATGACTTAGATAAAACAAAATTACTCTCAAATAAAGCCTGTAAAAAGATTAATGTTAACCTAATAAGGTGTAAGTACAACCCAATCAAAGAACATGTTGCCAATCTGCTTTAAGCTCCTGTTTACATCTCCAACAAACTTGCTTCTTTTTAAACATTAATTCAATTTTATGAGGTATGGAGAAAGATCTATGCAAGAATTTCCAAGTAAAACGTTTCCATCTAAGAGAAGAAGTTGTCTGCTTGGAAGATATTAAAAATTATTTTTTATCCTCTTCATCTGGAGGTCTGTTATTAATCTAAGTAAAACAGTTCCAATAATTGTCATTGCAACTTTTTGCTTCTCACCTCACCACTGTATATAATTTGGATAAGAAACCTTCTCCCGTTGTTTATTGTATTAATAATATTAAAAATTCAATTAATTTTGGGATAAGATACTTACTCTTGGTTTCATTAACTTAATTTTACCTTCTACATATTGTCTGCAAGATTATACATCCAACCACGTCTTTGCTTAAATCATATTTGCTTATGACATAATCAAGAGAATGCATTTTTTCATTATTCATTAACTGAAACCAATATATCAGATTGTGCTCTTTAAATGTAATCATTGCGTTTAACTTTGACATGAAAATATTATTTTGAGTGTATGCTATAGGGAAAAGAAGAAAATCCATGTCTTATGTTGGATTTCTATAAATTAAGTTTCTAAAGGCATTTAATATAGTAGAAATAAAAATCAGTTGTTTGGTGACTCCTTTCTGAAAAGTAATCTTTTAGCAACCAATGTAAACTATCGTGTAGTATGAGATTATAATTACAATGTATGTTATGTTTAGATTTTATGAAAAGGGATCCCAAAAATTCTTTCTACCTGGCTGCATAAATATTATTTATCCAAACAGATGCTGTTTTTATAATTGATGATAAAGAATATAAGTCTAGATTTGGTAGTCCAATCCCTCCTGAAGCTCAGTCCCTTATATGATGATTTAAGGCAATTCTTGGCTTGTTGGGGATCCAAAGAAATTTTAAATTAATGTATTAAATTCTTTAATACATGTTTTAGAAGGAGGTAAAGATAATGACTGAATAACATAGAAGATTTCTGATAAAAATAATAATTTTGATTACAGATAGTCTCTCTTCCATTGTTTCATTTATTTATTAAATATGTTATACTGATGATGTTGTTAGCATAACTGTAATATATTATATTATTAATGTTATCTGTTATAATTACCCCTAAACAGTTTATTTTTCTCTCTTTGACAATGTGTTTAGTAAATCTATCATTTATCCTATCAATATTGGCATTTATGGTTAGTATTTTTGTTTTGTTACCATTAAAGGAGAGACCTGATTTTTTGGAACACATCCATTGCCTTAAAAACAGCAGAAAGGGAACTACCACTGTCACTCAGTATCAGAAGAATGTCATCAGCAAATAACTGGATTTTAGAAATCAAATTCACATTTATGCTAATGTCTTTTATTTCTAAAGCTGACCTAATAAAATTAGCAAAAGGTTCCATAATTAGAGTGAAAAGCAGGGGTGAAACAGGACATCCTTGTTTAGTTCCCTTCAAAATTTGTATTAAATCAAAAGTAAAAGTACCTATTTTAATGTATGCAAAACAACTGTCATAAAGAAGATTTATAAGATAAATTACTTAAAAAATCAATTCAT
Source organism: Protopterus annectens (assembly GCF_019279795.1). Classification (NCBI taxonomy): domain Eukaryota; kingdom Metazoa; phylum Chordata; order Ceratodontiformes; family Protopteridae; genus Protopterus; species Protopterus annectens. The sequence continues at coordinate 847,015,068 of NC_056743.1, read as the reverse complement.
TTAAAACTAACTAAATATACTTCCGATTTACAAAGTCAAAAGTACTATTAATGTCTAGACTCATTAATGTCAGATTCTCTTTTGTTTTGTTTACATAGTCAGTTACTGTGACTATTCTTTTGATATTGTCATAAATATTTCTATTTAGAATAAAACCAGTTTGATCCTCATTAATCACAGAAAGAAGAATATATTTAATCTATTAGCATGAATTGCCATAAATAATTTATAGTCTACATTTAAAAGTGAAACTGGTCTGTACAAAGAACATACAGTTGGATTTTTGTTAGTTTTTAAAATTGGAGAGATAAGAGTATATTTCCAGGAGGGAGAAACTTTTGTTAAGTCTTTAACTATAGAAAAAACTTTGTGTAATATGCCTAAGGCTTCTTTAGGTAGTAATTTGTAGAGTTCTGGTATAATTCCATCATTACCTGATGCTTTGTTAGGTTTTAATTTTTTAATCTGAATTAGAATTTCAGATATTGAGACAGGTTTATCAACTAATTTCACTTGGTCATCAGATAATTTATTTTTTTATAAATTTTTATATTTTTTTATAAAAATTCTGATTATCCCTTCTGAGTTTATTACATTATACTGATTCATTTTATTGTAATGATTTCGAAATTCTTTTAAAAGATTTTCTATTTCTGTCACTTTTCCTTTTCTCTTATGTGAATAAATCTGTTTTATATGGTTAGACATATTAAGTAGTTTAGTTCTGTTAGCTAACTTATGCACAGAGTTTGGGTTAATACAGAAATTAATTATCTTAAACTTTTCTAGATTAATCATACTTTTATGATTTAAAATTTCTGAATACATATCATGTAGATGTTAATGTATTCTATATTATTATTGTTATTTGTATGATTTTCCAGTGTTAATTTGTCAGGTTTTTCTTGTTCAGTAGAGAGTCGATTATCCAAACTAAATGGGACCTAGGGTAGTTCGGACAATCAAACTGTTTGGATAAACAAACATACATTGAACCAGATAAAAAAACTTCTAAAATCTTGTTTTTCCTGCACTCAGAGAATGCACTTTTTCAACCATTCAGCGATTCCAGTGGAAAATAAAAGAATTTGTCTGGTTCGGGCACCTAGGCAGCGAAACATTTTCCTGTGGTATGTTTGAATGGGGACACATGGCTGAAGTGACAATCAACTGCAGAGAAATATGGCTGTTTGTAAATTCCCTGTGGGCAAAAAGAAGAATGTGTTGCCATGCCCACAACTTCAAAAACCAAATGCACAGGGGGGAAACAATGTTCACGGTTCCCGAGGGAACAAGAAACAGCAGGCAATATGGCTGGCATCAGCAGCAGGCTGGCCAGAGGGCATATCAGTGGCAGTAAAAATGCAGTGCACAATGGGCAGTGCCTTTAATAATCAGTGTGTGTAGACCACTACCCCCTTCACAGTGTCTAGGGAACATTACCTAAAACACATACTGGAGCATAAATGCAACTACAGTTGCCTGCAGGATTTCCTCCATGCTGTAGCACACTTCTACATGTTGCAGTTACATAAGTATGTACTGTACACTGAACACAGCACTCATTACTTCTTCTGCCGCCATGCATTTGGTTATTGAAGCTGTGAGCATGGCAGTGTGTGCTTCTCTTTGCTCACAGTGAATTTGCAAACAGTCATATGTCTCTGCAGCTGAATGTCACTTCAGCCATGTATCCCCACGCAATTGTACCACAGGGAAATGCCTCGCTGCCTAGGCGCCTGAACCCGAATTTGTCACACATGAGTGTGCTACAAGCTTAAAAAACATGTACAAGCGAATATGTATAATGTTTGCATATTCAGACTTTATGATTTTTCCTACCCAAAAACTTTGGAAGGGTGTGCTTGGATAATTGAAGTTTCGGATAATCGACATTCGGATAATTGACTCTGTACTATATCCCCTTCTATTGTTTTTTCTTTACTGATAGCCAATTGGTGACTCTACCAAAAATATATGCTTTTAGCGCATTCCATAGAAAGATTTCTCAAATATCTCCTGTATTGTCATTTTCTATAAAAGAAATAACTTCTTTAATAAAAACGTCCTTAAAATTTGTTACATGAGTTATATATATGCTTGTATCCTTGTATCCTCCTGATCTTGATGTTACTGTTAGATTTTAAAAACAGCTTAAAAATGATTGCATTATGATCTGAAAGTGGGCAAGATATGACTTTACCTTTGGCTAGTTTATCTATCAACTCACTGGAAACATATACTCTATTAATTCTAGATTATGCTTTATGTCTATGTGAGTAATGAGTAAGGAAAAGTGATTCTGGATCTGAAAAAAAATTTACGTCCCTAAGGTGAAATTTTTCAGTGAACTTTAACAGTGCCTTTGCTGATGCCTGTATTTTCCATTTACCTACTGTATTACTATCCTTTGGTGATAATATACAATTAAAATCTCCTGCTAGTATGATGCTGCCTTTTGAAATTTGAATTATTTGTTCTAGAAGTTGTTCAACAATTTTAATTCCTTTTCCAGGAATCCAGTATAAACTAATAAGGGTTAATAGTCTCTTATTGTATTCTAGGGTAAGAGAAGAAAGCATACCTTTATTGTTCTTATATGTGCAAATAATTTTAGGCATGGGCAAAGAATTTTGCCATAATATAGCAACTCCTCTTTTTTGACTATATTGTAAACTAGACAATATAGAGAAATACTTAGCATTAAGTCTGTCTTTATCTTATGTCTAAAGGTGTGTTTCTTGTAAAAAAAAAAAAATAACTTGAGAGTTAAATAACTTCAAATATTTGTTTGCGACCGTTATTCAATCCATTAACATTTATGGAAATACAATTAATAAATGTAATTTGTCATACAGATCAATACTGTAGATGTAACTGTCCTAAAATTAACTATAAGAACATGGCATAATATCTCTTCTTTGTTAAAGAACTGCTTATTAATAGTTATATTGACATTCATTAATACTTAAAAGTTTAATTAGCTACATAATATTTATTACTGTAGACACCTATCAAAAACAAAAAAAACTTTTAATGTAACTAAACACTTACTTTTAAAATCCTTCAAACCCCTCATGGAGTCCCTGCTTGAACAGTCTAACCATCCAAGCAAACCTACCCAACTACTATTCTAAAAAGCCCAAATCCCTCTGCTTCAATTAAACAAAACTGTCATTAAAAGCAAAGTGAACACAAGTCTTCATCCTTTAAAACAGGTATATATGATTAAAAAATAACAGAAGTATTATATCTCTACAGTTGTTCCTTCGAGCTACGCGCTCGAGAGACTTGAACCTCAGCACTGAAATAAATAGGACATGCTGGAGGGACAGATTCATAACCCAGAGGCTCCCTTCACTCTGGCATAAAATCCCAGTCCAGGTTAGGCAGAGTCCCTCATTGAATCTCTTCAAGAGGAATCTTGATGAGTGGATGGGGGATCATAGGTTTACCGTAGGTATCACTTCTGCGTCACTGTTAGACAGAGGCACAGTATACTAACCTCAAAAAAGGGCATAGCAAAATTAATTTAAAATGGGTGGTGAAAGCCAAACACACTCTGGCTAGGCTTATAAATGCCCTAGGGCAGAGAGCCTAGTATGAACCTATGAACTTACGTATTTCTCATTTTTATATGTTCATTAAAACACTAACAGATAAATAATATTTGTTATTATTGTTCAATAACTATATACAGTCTTGAGTCTCATCTACTGTCATCTTGAAAAGGTGAGAAACTGCTGTACTGCAGTTAACGATTCCTATTTTGTGCCTCACAAAAAGAACAATTTCCTTCCCAAATCATCTATTTTCATTCAGTGAAACTGTAATAAAAATAATAATCGATAAACAGATGTCATGAAACATTTAAACAATAATGTATTGCTATTTGTGCTCAGCAGTTCTGTGGTGGTGGTGCTGCGGTAGCGTTGTCGCCTCACAGTAAGACACTGTCCGGTTCGATTCTCAGCTAGAGCGTCTTCTGTGTGGAGACATGTGTGAATGGGTGTACTTCGTTGAAGGTTGTGCAGCAGAGCTGGCAACTCGGTGCGTAAAAATCAACTGCCAATCATTAGCGGACCGGAGTTCTGCTGTGGCGACCCCGAACCGGGAAAAGCCGAAAGACATAACAAAAAGTTTACTATAATAAACTAACACATCTTATGTCATCCTTATTAAACATGAGGTTTGTTCTTTCTTGTTTTTTTTTTTATATGATAACTTCAAGTGTAGTGATAACATACTCATGACATTAACATCAAGCTTCTAATAAAAAGGTTGCCAATGTCACATATATGTTCACGTTGCGTTACTATTAATGTAATGTATCTATGAAACATCTTAATTTGTACATTCAAATATAGTCTTCAAGACAAATACTCAAAAATATATCACAGCATGTGCAGCATTACTTTTTCTTATTAAACGGTAAAGAGCAACACTTCTGACAGATCTTAATGTAAATATAACATTCACCAAATCTTTGGTTTATAAGCTTTGAATAACTTTCTTATCATTTGTCTTATGTAACAAACTATACTGCTTTACATAACAGAAATGGTATGTCCATGTGCTTATTTTTCATTCAAAAAAGATATCAAAACTAATCATTTAGAAAGAGAACAAAATAAACTTTTGGTAACCTACTATTAGCATAGTGAATTATACTATTAAGCTATGATACCTTAACAGTACAATATAAATAGATTTTAATTTAAGTTAGCCAGAAATCAGAGTTCAAGTGTCTTATTTATTCCCCATTTACATTATTATGGTTTCATTACCTTTGTTCAACTGAGAACATAGTGACATCTGAGCTAATGCATTATTCATAGGTTCCACCTATTATTTAAATTAACCTTCTAAAGCTGTTAACCAATCAAAATCATAAGCTGTTAACAGCCCTCATTCTCTGCATGGGTGGGAAACTTCACAAAGCTTGAGCTGTTTACCAGAGAAAGCTTCAAAGTGTTTAAGATGAGAAAACTCAAGCACTAGAGAAAAAAAAAACTTTACTTCTTTTTATGAATATATCCATACCTTACCTCATTATGAGGAACATTCCTCATTTGGCATCTTAAAAATGTCATGTTCCTCAAAGTTCCACATTTCCACATTGAGTCTGTCACACATTCAGTGTTAGGCGTTTTTTAAACTAATGAACAGGGCAAATAGAACTAAATCATGCTAAGTCATTAACATTTTTTCTGTAAGTAAAACAAACACATTTTAAACATCCTATGAGCTTCCTAGTTGAAGTTGTTAGTAACCTGTTAGCAAGTGTTCCACATTTTGCTCATTTGTTCCACATAAGAGGCTGTGCGCCTCATTTAAGAGAAGGAAGGTTGAGAGCTATGAATATATCTTGTAACCAGACAACATGTTTCTCTAATTCTCTGACAGCGTTTCATCTCATTATCAAGACTAAGGAACACATATAACAAATCTATAAGGAGAGATTATTTTTAATCTATTCCAAGCATCACAGCCCCTTCATTTGTGAACTATACCATGAAATATTTCCACAGACAATGGAATTATCCCTCTCCCCCAAAAACAGACACATCTCAATTCACCTGGTAAGGCACAACAGCTACACATTAACAAAGCCTGTGCACTAATAAGATAAATACCTTTTAGGTTATACTACTAGTAATGGTAAAACAACTCTTCAAATGTTACTCAGAATTACAGTCAGATAGGGCCACATCTACATTCATAAAATATGTTTGTCTGTTTATCCCCCTGTAAGGCATTTTTTCACTGTTAATGCTTTTAAAACATGAAATGCTACTTGAAGCACAAGCCCCCTTTTAGTAAATAATTTTCCATTTATGTGAATAAGACAACTTAGAGAATTAGATGTGTAAACTAATGTAATCAAACTCAGTGCAATTACAACTGACACACAGGCACAAAGCACAAATTAATGGTAACCAAGTGTGAATGCAACACTAGGGTGTAAATTTTGGCATAAGGGCTATATGCTTCTTTTAAATAAGGACTAAATAAGTCCTAATAATATTTTGTTAACCCATATCAAGAAGGTATTAGTTGTTTTTAAAAATTAGGCAAGTATAACATAACAAAGGTTAGGTTACCTTGTAATGGCAGACTTCTTGTTGAGTTTCAAACTTCTGTTTATGTTAAAGATGAGTATGAGATCTTTTCCAGTATTTTTTAATACAAAGATAAAGAAGAGAAACAAGGAGAAAAGCAATCTTTAGAACTTTATTTTCTTTATATATAATTTAAGAAACCAATAATTTTACTCTTAATTTCTTCTTCTTTTCATTTACCTTCCAGCCATTTTCTCTGCTTGCCACTTCAAGGATATAAAAGACCAATCCATATCTTCTATTTGTTCTAATATTTTATTAGTTTTTAGATATGACAATGCAGGGTTCATATCTACAAATTGTTTAGTTTTGTCTGAAAATAAAGTTTTTAATCTAGCAGGAGACAGTAGATGTATTTTATTTTCTTCTCTAATGAGAGGAAGACATTGTTTTCTATTGGATATTACTGCTGCAGAATAGTCATTGTCAAAACAAATGTTACATGTATCTGTTATGAATGGTGATTTAGAGCAGGCAGCCTTGAGAACAAGTTCTTTATCTTGAGAGGGAAAAAAATGAACAATAATAGACCTTGGAGTAGTGTTGTTTTTAGATGCAAGAGTAACTAAGGATCTATATGAACTCTCTAAATGAGAGTGCTTCTCGTAAATCTAAAATTTTACGGAGTCAGGAAGACAAAAAAAAAATATCAGTTTTAACTTCAGTTCTTTCAGGTAATCCAAATATATGGATGTTATTCTTACGAGATCTGTTTTTGAGACAATCAATTTTGGCTAGGAGAAGATTTTTTTCTTTAACAGGAACTCAATATTGTTTTTATCCTCATTCAGTCCTCCTTCTACGTCATTTAAAAAATCTTCTATGCCTGATATATGGGTCTTCTGCAGCTACAGAGCTTGGAACAGTTCTGTTTAAATTCCTCAATTTTGGTGTCCAATTTATCTACCTTAAGTGATAACTCTTGAATGTTAGTACTGAATGAATCTCTTTTTTAAGTACAGAATCTTGTGAAGTTACCTTTGTATGGCTCATTATAAGGTTGGATACAGTGATAAATATTTCCCATGAACAATTTGACAGAAAAATAATGGATTATGTAAAAGATCCAATCCTCAAGCACTGGAAGATCTATCGAAATTCACTCAATTAAGTTATTTAGAATTGTATAGAAATATAATTTCCTGTCAGAAACATATGTAGAAGCAGAGCAGGAAAAAAGTGCTGCTACTCTAGTCGCATCCTGGCCAACTCCCACCCCCCAGTTGGAAAGTTTCTAAAGGTTAGTAGAGATATGTTAGTTTGGGCATGGTTACTGTCTGCCTCTTTCTGTCAGAGATATAGGGGTCAGACCCGGGGTAAACTTATAGGTTCATAGAGGTCCTACCTGTCAGTTTCTGCATTGACTTAATTCACTAACCTAATAATTAGGGTTTTCTGATAAGACTTAGAAACAGGTTTCTGATAACACCTAGGTTCTATGATCTCTTCAAGTAAAAGTAACATTTAAGTTTATTTTGAAGTTTTTATACCTATTACATACAAGCCATAGAATATCTAACTGTACTTCCTTCCCAATAATTTCCACCGTACCTTGAACTGAAAGAGGTCTTGGCTAAGTGTGATGGCATCTGATAAATTAGGTAATAAAGTTGTAGAATGTAGCATTTTACCCAACAGTTTGAGTTTCTACATGATATAAGACACTCCATCCTGTCTCTGGACACATCTTATCTCCAATTTTCTCTTGTAATTTGTTTTATGTCTACAAACATGTGGTTCCTTAATAAGAGTGTGCTTGCAGAATCTTGTCATCCATTCACCTCCTTCTTACCCACTAATATTCTACAGAAGGAATATGCTTATTCTATTACTCTAGTACTTGTTTTATCCCATTCCAAATACAGATTTTCATTATCAGAATGTTGGTTAAAAATCACATTTTTATAGGAACAGCATTTATATTTTCATTACCTCTATGTTGGTTAGAAATCACTTTTTAAGTACTATTTAAATAATATTTAGCAATGTGCCCCCCTGTTCCCACATCTAGAGCATTCTATTTGCTTGAATTAAACTTCCAGTTATGAAACATCATTGCTTGTTTGTCAAACAGCATACATCCTCTAGTTAGCAGTTCATTTTTCATTTGATATAGTCCAAAAAAAGGAGTACCTTCCATATCTATACATCCCTTGAGTACCTCTTTAGTAAGTTGCGAAAATATAATTCTAGCTCACTCGCACTGAGCCCAATTATTTTTCAAAAGCAGCAAGATATGCTTCAATATATCATTATCTTTGCTTGTTTTTTTAGTGGAGAGTTACTCTTTTGCGTAGTCAGTATACTAGCTATTACAGTCATCTGCATTTATCATACTGATTATTCATCAGCAGCTTCATTCTTCTCTTGAAGAGCTGCTATATATTTACCAAGATTTGTACTGATCTGCATCAGAGTCTCTACGACTTTCTCCACACACACACACACACACACACACACACACACACACACACACACAGACACACACAGACACACACACACACACACACACACACACACACACACACACATTCTCTCTCATTAGGTAAAATCATTAAGACAAAGAAGAAATACTATACCAACTGTTTGTTTGCAAAACCTTCTAGAACACCCACAATGTAATGTAAAGCCCATCTGATTTTTGGAGATTGAGGGCTGTGAATCGGGGCTGTTATAGTCAGTATAACATATCAACTTGTAACATATTAAAAAGACTCCTCAATTCAGGAGTAATATCAGTTTGCTCCCATAAAAACACCTCATTCATCCATGTAATAATCGACAAAATAAAATTATCTCTGAAGGAGGTTGTGAGGACCAGTTTTCCTCTGCATCAGTATACTGGCCTCAAGAATCTGTTGGATACAAAGCCCTGTATTTGTGCATGTCAGACTTGTCTGTCCTGTCTTCCTCAGGGATATTTTGGCTGACCAAAAATAACAGGTAATGGTGGTTGTGTCCCACTATACTCTCTGTAACAACTTCTTAGTAAAGTAAGAAAAAAAAAACATATTTTCTTATAGATACCATGATTTCAGGTGAACAATGATTAACTTTTTGTTTTTTTCTTAACATGTGTCTTCTGTGAACAACTAGGAAAGGAATATTTGCCTCTTCAAGAGATGTCTTCCCCCCAGACACAACCAGCAGCATCTCCCGCTGAGACCTTATGTGCCAGAAAAGATGGGTTTCCCATGTCTGAAACAGACACTGGAATCACCGAAAAGGATGTGGCTGAACCCCCCCCCCCATCCAAGTTTATGGTGGCCAAAAGAAAAGTGGAAGGCATAAAGGTAAGTGAACAAAATTAAGTGGCAGCAAGAAGTTTCAAGGCCCTGATTTACCCTCACTAGTTATGACATCCTTGCCTATTCCCCCATTGAGCATTTTGAAATACCTGGGTTTTTTTACTCAAAAAAACAATATCATTATCTAAGCAGATTTCCTCTACTTTGAAAAAGACTGATTCAATGATGACACCACTATAGCAATTCAACGTTTATCCCTACACTTCAAAAATATAAATATCAGTACAGTTCTTCCCTTGCTTTTGCACAGTAAGTGCATCTTGCTTTATTTCATCAAGTCAACGCATTTCTGTATAAAACAAGATTGTATGATTCATCTGAGGAGCAACACATGACATCCACCACTGTGGTATATTATGACAGCCTGACTGGTTTGCACCAATGGGCCCAAACCTTCCAGACTTTCTCCAGCCACATGGTACTTTAAACTACTCATTTAGCATCTCCTTTGAATTTAAGTACTACCAGTACCTCTCTTCTTTGTACATCCCCTACCACTTGCATAGCTTTGTCTGCAGCTTGGGTATTTTTTTCAGCACAAAATCCAACATTTTAGGTTTTTACGAAAGAAAAAATGCTTTGGTAATACGAATGACTAATTAAAATATATGGATTCTGCACCTCAGGCTGATACAGACATGAAATCTCACTAAAACCAAATAATTCAGTCAGTGCCTTTTAACTGTTACTAAGCATCTTGGGGCTTTTGGAAAGTCCAACTTTTTTCAAAGTAAAGTATCTATTGTTAAAAAGGAAAAAAAACATACATAAAAATCCTTAATTTAAAATACATGTACAAAACCTGAACCCATAAAAATGATCAATAATTTGTATTCAAAGACCAAATCAGAGTACACATTAAATTTACTGTCACTGAGATTAAATAATAAACAAGAGCATTTTAAAGTCCCCTTTGTATTTAACAGACACTACTTTATTTTAAGATAAATCACATGATTGTGGGAAGTGTAGCAATTTAACTGATATTGAATATTATTTTAAAACTATTAATTGCCTATAAAAATAATATTTAAAATAATCTTTGGAAAATCTTCATTTTCAAACTAGAAACATTATAGAAAAAAGAAAGCTTCACTGTATTCCATCTATCTGAATCCCTGATGATATTTTGTCTTGCATTACAAATACTATGATCACTAAATTAATTTTTATTTTTGGAAAAGTAAACACCTTAGTTATTTTCATTTATTAACTAATTTACCGGCTGAGAAATCTAGAACATTTGCTTAAGGGAAATTAAAATGAAGCAAAAAATAAGGCAAGATTTGTCAACTAAATTTATAAGTAGCTACCAAGAGTGTATGCTTACATAATCTGGTACATGTACATTATGAAGCAAGAAGGATAAACAACACACTGTCCATGAACATGTAATTTTACAAGAAAAGGTAAAAATTCTGGTGGGGTTAAAAGAAATTTTACAAATAATATATATGAAAATGGTTTCTAAATAAGTAATGAAGGAATATCGGGAAAGAGTGTAACCTTTCTTTTAACAACAAAGCATCTTTATTTCTATCAGGTTACACATATCATGAATGAGACAACAGAAAGTTAAAATCCAACATAAATATATGGGAATTATACATATATATATATATATATATATATATATATATATATATATATATATAAAAACGTTTTTATTTTATTAATAACTTACTCTGTCAAACACATTTCAGACTGCATAAAACACCTTTGATGTAATTATGGAATAAGCAAAAGTAGGAAAATTACTTTTCTGTTTAGCTATTAATAAAGATACTAGCATGAGGGCCTCAACAAAGGTTTATCTTCCCATAACAAAACTGAACTGAAAGGTCAAAATAATTTCTGGTATGATGTGTTTAATCATATTTTCTTGATCAAGGCCAAAATATTAATAACACCATCTATCAAAACAACTAGTTTATAATTATTAGGACTAGAGGGATCGAGATACAAGTCAAGAACTTTTATTAAGAGCTCTATTTCTTCCATATTGATAGGTGAATCTAATTAATCTTAAAGTAAGGTGAGAATCTGAAGTGAATCTAGTAAACGATCTAGGATCTCCTTGACCGGTTTTACTAATGGGATGGAATAAAAACAATGAAAAATATAAAAGAAATAGTAAACATGCTTTCTGTCTTTGTCTAAGCTATATGATCTTTAGTATAAAAATATATATTATCTTTAGGTATGTCTAGTTTTAGCATTTTGGTCAAATAAGAATAAATTAGTTTGGATCCACTTCAAATATTTGGCAAAATATTTGGATCCTAACCAAGTCATCATGGAATCACAGTGCAATTTTAGCAAACTATATAAGCTACACTTCTAATTAAACAAACCAGGGCTTATTGATCGGGTGGGGGGAGGTAAAATTACATTTTCCTGGGCAAAGAACATGATAAGGATTATTACACTACAGGTTGCAATCATATCAGTACCTGGTGAAAGAAGAGTTTTTGAAGTTCTTTTCCTATCCAAAACAACATTAAGAATTGGATTCAAGTCAGGAGTAAGACCCAGTAAATGACTTTTAACATTATCAAAAATTCAGTATAAAAATATCTGTTACAGAGTGCATAAATGTAATAAGGTATTTCAGAGAATTTAGGTCCTCTCTACTATTCAATACTGAGCAGGTACATTTCCACTTCTTAAATATCACTGAAAATTGGGAAGGATATTTATAATGCAGATGAAATAATAACTTGCATTTTCTCAAAATCTTGAATAAGTCTAATATTCCTCGATATGATTAGCTTAATCAAGTTTATTATCTGTAGTATAAACGACAGACTTAAGGCTTTGATCTGTTACTGAGCTGCTACTTCTGTTTCAGGGTTTAATTCTTTCAGTCTCCGTTTGGCTACTGTGTGAATCTGACCAAGTCACTTAACTAGATAGTGCTTTGGAGTAACTGGGCCAGGCTCCTCAATTGTCACAAGGACCACACGCATAGCATATACCTATGACCTGTAAGTCACCTGCTAGGTAAGATGATACAAAATGACAGGAAAAAAAAAGAGGAAAAAGTATGACAGAGTCGATGCAATAAGGAAGAAAAAGAATATCCTATTCAAGAAAAAAAAAGAAAAATGTTTCAGATGCACAGCTGACAAGTCTTTAGCATGGCTCAGAGTAGCATGGCTGTCATTGATCCCTGCAATAAAGGTCCAGATAATGGTGAGCAAATTTAATTCTGTCTTACCTACACAAACTGCAAACAATGAGGATCAGGATACAAACAGTAAACACATGATTCAATGGCTATATTTTGACAGCTAACAGTGAACTCTACCCTTACACTGGGACACCTTGCAGCAATTAGAAAGGGAGACCAATGAACTTAAAGAATGGTTAGCAAACATGCTTAATGATGGCACAAAAGGAAATCATTTCCCCTACAATATGGGTGAGCAAAAAGCTTGAATCTAATACCAGTTACAGTGGGTTTAATGAAAACATTTAGTTGGAATATAAATAGACTATTCCCATCAAGAACAAAAGGATTTTTACCTACGGTTAAAAAACATAACTTGAATTTGTGTTTTTTCAGGAAATATACCTAACTGATGTACAGCATCAGAAGTTACTGAAGATGAGCTTTCAAAGTGGAATGTCTTCTCCAGATATAAGGGTGCAATAAAAAAAGGGGATAGCCATCCTTCAGGCTAAGGCATTGCCTTTTTCTTTTGAAGAACAGCTTATACACAAGAAGGCAAAGCATGGAACAATTGGGGTACATGGACAGGAATAAAATTACTACTGTTTTATTATAATATTCCTCCTAAGACTGTGTCAAAAGATCTTGGAGCCATACTGACTCAGATCATAAACTGTCCACGAAGGAGTACTCATTACAGCAGGCAAATGAAATATGTTGCCACAGTCATAGGACTTAAAAGTCTGCACTAACAGTGTTAGGTTGTCTTCAGTAGAAAGCCTTTTTTGTATCATGTAAGACATTTGGGGTAAAGGATGTGTCCTTTTTAAATGAAGGATTGCTTGATCATACTTACTATCCCCCAGGTATATAACTTGGTCTCAGATTAATAAAGCGTCCAGTACACAAGGCAGAATACATAGTGTCTCAAAGTATGATATGGGACCTTTAGTGCCATCTTAACATTGCCCATCTTTAGTGGATCTTAATTATGAAAAATTGCCTTTTAATGAGACAAAAGTGTTTCCTCACATCTACTTTGGTAAGGGAGACTTTTAAGAAAGGATCAAATCTGCTATCAAGATTGCTAGATGAGATTGTCTTAGTACAGTGACTAAATGGGAGACTTTAAATGATCAAATAAACAGAGAGATACAGGATTTCCCAAAAGAACTGAGAAAGACAGAAAAAAAGTTTGAGCAAATGAAGCATAAGAAAACTCTGGTGTAAGCAAGAAAAGTGAAACAAGGCTTACACGAAAAGTATTCTGGTTATAAAACCAATACAAAAATGACTACAATGCTTGCAATAAGTTAACTGCCCACTGAATCAAAGTAAATAAAAATATCATTTTTGTGGGTCTGTAATAAAATAAAGTGTTCGAGTCTCTAGCTGATGGTTGAAATATCAGTATCAAGGTCATACACTGCATCATTAAAAAATAAAGAGGAAAATGGAAAACCCTATTTTTAAATCTGGATCAAAATGTATAAGCTCTGCTCGTGTTTATTTCTCTTCTTTAGTTACTATATGTGCTACAGGTATTCCCAGTCTTGCTACAAACAAGAGTTTCTTGATACACTGAAGTATTGGGCAACTCAGTTCATTTTGGGATGGCTACAGACCTAAAGTATCATGGGAAAAAATTAACTTTGTCTACGGAAAATGCAGGACTGAGGTCCCAGATTTTTTTGTGCTCTGAACCTGCATTATTTCTGGTTATTATTCAATGTGGCATGATCCAGTAGTAGAGTAGCTCCACAGAAGGAACAATGTTAATTTCTGATACTAGTATGAGAACAGTTCTGTTGACAGGGCGACACTGTGAAATAATATTTGATGCACTATTTAAAAGAATCACTTGAGCAGCCAATATATGCAGGCTGGCAAAGAAAACTTACCCCACAGGCTATGATAAGCTAGATAACAGAAGTGGAAATCTCCCTGGATATGGTATAACTGTTATACACACATTCAGTGTTGGAATCAATTATTATGCCAAAAAAAATTTTTAGCTGGAGAACAGGCACAGTACATACCACCGGGCACCCCACCGTCAGCTTCAATATTTGTCCTTCACCAGAATCAGTAGGTTATCAAAGCTGATATTGAGTAGCCCCAATTAAATGTTAGGCAAAACCATATCAGATTAGGAAATGCTTCTACATCCAAGCTAGTTAGTACTATCCGCAGCAATTCACTTCAGACTAAGGACCCCACAGTCCAGAATACACAGCAGAGCTAGCAGAGATTATTATAGGTAGACATAACAAATCTGGAATGGGCACAATTTTGCCAGAGTCTGAGGTATGAAATGAAACACAGACAGTTATGTATATTTGCATGGTGGTGTCTTCATCATTTGTATACACCAACCTGACTTAATGCAGTATTTCCAAATATGGCTAGCAGCTGTTGGCATTGTGATGCTGAAGAAAGAGTAAGTTTGATGTATTTTTTTCAAACATTAGATTAAGTTCAAGAGAACTTTGCAAGTTATTTTGAAGACTATGCTACTAACTGAGATAACATTTAATCTGCAATTACTTCCAATACTGATATTGTATGAACAAAACCTAACAGTATATACCTTTTGTCTGTTAAATATGCTTATGACAGTAGCAGAAAACACCCAAAGGTAGGTGCCAGAAGATCACTACTAGTCCCACCATGGAGACATATGTTAAATATATTGAAGGAATGGCTAATATGGAAAAGCATGCTTTGTGGGATCCATCTAGCCCTAAATTTGTAAATCAGTAGTTTATGTGGTATCAATATCCGAATAAACAGAGTTTAGATGAGCAAATTACTCAAGTCTGGGCAATGGGGCTTATTTGGGCTGCATTTGAGTTTGTTAAAAAGCAGGTGGAGTTGAGGAAACAAGTATGACTGTTCTACATGAATGATTAGGAGTTTCTTGTTTCTTACTTTATTAAATACTTAAATGTGAATGTTGGTGAACTGCAGATTGCCAGTTAATTCAATAGTGCTACATGGAAGTGAATTTCAATGTTAATACTGAAATTTAGTTTTAATGTTTTTCCTTTCCGTCTGTTGGTACGCTTGCCACATGGTTTATTGACAGTTGCAACAATAATCTGCACTACACATGTGGTGTTTTGAAATTGTGACTCAAAGCTACAAAAAAGAAAAAAAGGTAAAACAAGGAGTATATGTATATACACAGTTAGTTTTTTAAGATTTAAAAAGTCTGCTAACAGTTCCACTAACATTGCCTATGAAAAATATCGCCTATATAAAAGATGTTGGCAAAAGTACAAAAAGTATGATTGCTTATCTGCCTTTAAAACACTTCTGTTATATATCCAAAACACAACAAAATGACTAGTTAAACCTAAAAAGAGCACCTAATCATTCCCTTCAAGTCCTTCAGGCCTAACCCAAACAAACCTAGGGAGATATTCAGAAAACTGTAACACCTATGAAGAGTGCTACTTAAGCTAAGCCAGTATTTTCATTTTATGTTTATATATATATATATATATATATATATATATATATATATATATATACTAACCTCGAAAAAGGGCATAGCAAAATTAATTTAAAATGGGTGGCGAAAGCCAAACACACTCTGGCTAGGCTTATAAATGCCCTAGGGCAGATAGCCTAGTATGAACCTATGAACCTATATATATATATATATATATATATATATATATATATATATATATATATATATATACGCATCTATATATATATATACATACACACATATATCTATATCTATGTATGTATATATATATATATATATATATATATATATATATATATATATATATATATTTTTTTTTTTTTAATCTAGTCTCTCTGAATGTGGCTATAATGCAAAAAAGTACAACTGTGTAAGTAAACTCACCATAACAGAAGATGTTAGAATGATTACTGCTACATTAACCTTAGCTATAAGGGTTATATTCTATCATGGATATAACAGTTGGCCAGCTTTCAAAACTTCAGAACACCTTCTACACACCTGGTCAGTCAGTTTGACCTGAAAAGGCAGGTTTGGACACCAGGCCCTTCAGCACTTTCATACCAACAGAAAGATGGAGGCTTAGCCCTTAAAGGACAACACTAGGAACAACAAAAATGAGTATCCACACCCTGTCATACACAACATACCAAACACTTGGGGGATAGAGGGAGTAATTGCAGTACTGATCATTTGAACATCTACAGCTATGCTAAGTTTATTTACACAACTGTACTATGTTCACCATATTGCTCACTGCTACAGCAGCCTTAGCTATATGGGTAGATTACCCTAGCTTATTACATTTAGGAGGTAGAAGGAGAAGAATCCAGGAGCCACTGGAGAATGATCCTAGCAAAGCCTGATATACACCTAGAGAAGGAATTAAGCTTATAGTGCTTTGTAAAAGTATGTACAGAGGACCAAGGTGTTGCTTATAGAATACTTCTATAATCTATCCCTTTTCCAAAAAGGTACAGATGAAGCCAAGGACCTGGTACACTGGGCCTTGACCCTGCCTGGAATAGTTTTGTTGTGATGAGTATAACAATGGGTAATAGCCTTAGACAACAATTTGGAAATAATCTGCTTTGCCACATGTTGTCCCTTCTTCTTGCCTTCACAAGAAATAAACAAATTGATTCAAAGATCTGAAAGATTTAGTTTTGTCAAGACAGTACCTGAGTTGTCTGTGGACATCCAAGATATAGAGTATCCTTTCTCCCTTGTTTTTAGGTTCAGGAAAGAAAAGAAGGAGATGGATAGTTTGGCTTAAAGTAAACTGAGATACCACTTTAAGAATAAAAGTAGGATTATTTCTCAAAGAAGCCCTGTCTCTGTGGAAAACGAGATAGGCTTGACTCACCATAATAGTCTTCAACTCAGATATCCTTTCTGCAGAGGTCAGAGAAATTAGTAAAACTGTTTTCCATGTTAAGAATCTCAAGTCAGCCAAATTAGCTGCTTCAAATGGAGCAAGTGTTAGCTTCTCTAACATAAAATTAAAATCCCAAGGAGGGGACACCAGTTTTCTTGTAGACCTCTTGTGCAAAAACCCTTTCAAAAACATTTTGACATGAGAGTGCATCAAAACAGAAGGATCCATAGGCAGATATAGTGAAATGGCTATTATACAATGACCCCTCCATTAATATTCCAAAACGTGCACGTTGTAAATCAAAGACTTATACTAATGGAAACAGGTCTGGTTGCCCGGACTTTTTCCATTAGTATAAGTTTTTTTTTTTTTTTACAGCAACGGAGAATGCTAGATCTCTGTTGCTTTTTAGAAACTGTCTTGCTATGTTAAAGGAGTTTAACATAGCAAGACAGCTTTAAAAAAAGTAACGGAGATCTTCCTTTCTCCATTGCTTTTTTAAAGCTGTCTCACTATGTTAAATGGGTTTAACATAGCGAGACAGCTTTAAAAAAGCAACGGTGAATCTCCATTGCTTTTTTTTAAAGCTGTCTCGCTATGTTAAACTCCTTTAACACAGCGAGACACTTTGTAAAAAGCAACGGAGATCTTGCTTTCTCCGTTGCTTCCACCCACAGCTCTGATGTACTGCATAAGCATGCGCATCAGAACTGCCGCAGAATACCAGACAGCTGCAGAAGGGCAGCACAGAGGCATTATACAATGCCATTACTTAAGAAAAGTAAGTATTTTTTTTCTTAAATAATGTCATTGTATAATAGCAGTAACCGACTTATGGGTGTGGGTAATGCTGGATTTACCCAGGGTTGTCTTTGTTTGGCCACTCGGGCTTCGCCCTCATGACCAAAACACACCAACCGTGGGTAAATCCAGCATTACCCACACCCAGGTGTGGGTTATTGCTTAAATAAACTATCCCTGAATGGGTGCTGGTTATGTTGTTGGCACCAACTAGAACATCATTCCCATTTGCTAGTATCTGATTTTCTATTAGCAGGCTTTCTTGCCTCCATTAGTACCCTGCACATCCTCAGTAAACAGGTGCCTAAAGGGAAGTAAGACCTTATCATTCAGGCAGTCAATTGAAATTGACTAGGATCGGGGTGTAACAAACACCCAACCTTGAAGGAGTAGATACAGTCTGTGAGAATATTTCTGGTAATTGCCTCAGGCCATTTGCAAATGTAGGGAGAAACACTGTTACCTGGGCCAGAAGGGGGTCACTACAATGATCTTGGAGGATTTCTTCTGAATCTTAAGAAGTACCCCGGATATTAGTGGAAAAGCATACAGGAACATTTCTGTCCAAGAAAAAGAAAAGACATCTGTCTTTTAGGCCTCCTTGCATGGAGTCCTGGAGCAGAATCTTGCCAGCTGATTATTCAGGAAGGAGGAAATTGGCCTACTTGATGAACTTGCCACAGATGGATCAAATCATGGAAGACCCCCCCCCCCCCTTGCTTGTTCATGTACCATACAACTGCTGTATTGTCTACAGCATCTTTAAGAGGTCCCAGGGACCAAAAATGACTCAGAGAGTTGAATGAGTTGATCATGACATGCATCTCTTTTACATTTATGTGTTTGCATCTGTTCTTGGTGTCCCAAACACCTTGCACTTTTATCCCTTCTGAAATGGCTCCCCAACCAAAGTCCAAGATGACTATGGTGACTGACTGCTTGAGAACAGGGAGGGAGAAGGGGAGATCTGGATTTAAGGGTTATTTGCTGTCTACACCAAGTAATTCCCCTTCTGACAAATCCCAGCTCTGGGATTTGAAAAGACAAAGGATATTGGTTTTGGGACCAAAAGAGACTTCACATACCAGTGTATCTTTCTCATGTTGAATCTTGCCAGGGGTGTCACGAGAATCACAGACCCAAAATTCTGAGGTATTCCTTTGCAATGGCCAAAGTATGACTAGAAAACCTTAGAAATAGATCTATTTTTCCTGAGGAAGAAAAGCTGTTTGAACTGATGTGTCTAACACCCAGAAATACAATTATTTGCAAAGGAGTCAAAAAGAGACTTTTGAATGTTCTCTTGGAATCCTAGTTTGTCTAAAAGATGTCTCACCCAAGTGAGAGCTTCCTGACTCTGTAAAGATAAGCAAATAAATACTGAAAATACTGATACCCTGTAACGAGCTATAACTGGAGATACACACTTTGGGAACACACTTGGTGCAGTCGATATTCCAAAGGGTAAAGCAGAGAGCCGATAATGTGACCCAGACACACAAAACCTTAAGAAAGCCAGGGGTGTTATGATAAGCACCTTTTAAATCTAGTGTACCAGGAAACTTGAATGAGGAAGAAGAGTTATGAAGGACAGGTGGAAATACAGACTTTGGTCTGGTGGATGAGGCATTACCCCCTGGAATGGAAGAATTCCCACCAACTGTTACCTGTAACCTTCATGATCTTTAAATTGGATTGGAATTAATTACATATTTACCAGCAGTAGGATTAACTAAAGCTTCAGCTGCTGGGTCAGGTTTGGGACCAGTGTATAAAAACTCAGAAGACTGTGGAACTTTAAACATCCTACCTGCCTTTTTAGGGGCAGATGTCTGACTATCAGGAAACTTGCAGGCAGTAATACACATCCTCCAAAACTGACAGAACTGCAGGAATAGATGAAGGTTCTGAAAATTCCTCCTGTAACAGCTCATGGTATTTCCTGAGGGAATGAGGAACATCCCTTCATCTTTCTGACCAATGTAAGAACCTCAAATCTCTTCAGGAAAAGCGGTATCCCTCTTTCTTCTACCAGCAATCACAGAAGGATCCACAGCCTGAATTAATCCCTAAGCCAGACTCAGTAAACTACTCCTTTCTAAGGAAATTTGAGGAACAGTAGATAAATGTTTAGTTTTCTGTTTCTTTTTGACAGGAAAAATGGGACCAACAGTGTTTTTAATGGTGACAGCAGCATCCTCAGAGATGGGCACAACATTTTGACAAAACCGGAAACCCTTCCCAGTTCTCTTTCCCAGGACCAACAAGAGTGACTATCTTGTTCACTGAAGGAACCCCAACAGCTGTACAGGAAGTAGCTTTCCTCCAGTCCATAGTGGCTGCAGGTGTTATACCAGAGGGATCCAGGGTAAAAGACGAGAGGTCTGAGGTACAACTGATGGCCACAGCAGGGTCAGCCACCTGCTACTGAGGCAAATTTAAAACTAAGAAAAAAACAGTCTCTTGCACCAAAGTCCTCTGTACGTAGCAGATCCACGAATATCCAAAAACAAGCAAACAGAGGACAACCACGTCGATAAAAGTACCATAACACTTTATTTCCACAGATGAGTGCTTTCAGGCCATATGCCCTTCATCAGATAACACACAGTATAAAACCTCACATATTTAAAATAAATATCAGCCTATCACATTTCAATAAAAAGCCCTCCTTTTCTTTAGGATGGGTTTTAAAGGTATATACCCATTAATACCAGGAGACCTATCTGCTCCTAATCGCACTATCCACCTGGTTTCAGCACATTCAGTTTCATTTACCAAATTGCCCCCCCCGGTGTTTGGAATCACAACCTGTATCACCATAAATAGAAATGAATGCATAGGGTTATCCTTCACATGTAATGCCAAAGCATTACGCTCATTACCAAGTCTAATATCTGATAAATGTTTGTAAATTCTGGTCTTAAACATATTATTGGTATTATTATCTGAAGATATAATAAGAGAAATATTAAGATTAATAGTAAAGGTACCTTCCCATGTTATCAGTGTAAGGCTTGTCACTTCATATTGCAATCTCAAATATTTGTACATCCCAGGACAAAATAAACAATATGCTTTTGAAGGATATGCGGATTGTAAAACTAAGAATTTGGTATATATAGCTGTATGTAAAGGATGTGAAACTTACTATGTGGGGAAAACCAATAATATGTTTAAGACCAGAATTTACAAACATTTATCAGATATTAGACTTGGTAATGAGCGTAATGCTTTGGCATTACATGTGAAGGATAACCCTATGCATTCATTTCTATTTATGGTGATACAGGTTGTGATTCCAAACACCAGGGGGGGCAATTTGGTAAATTAAACCGAATGTGCTGAAACCAGGAGGATAGTGCGATTAGGAGCAGATAGGTCTCCTGGTATTAATGGGTATATACCTTTAAAACCCATCCTAAAGAAAAGGAGGGCTTTTTATTGAAATGTGATAGGCTGATATTTATTTTAAATATGTGAGGTTTTATACTGTGTGTTATCTGATGAAGGGCATATGGCCTGAAAGCGCTCAACTGAGGCAAATTGTTAGCTGTAGTGGCAAAGACTGTGCTTACATTTTTCTTTTTGTGGATGGAAGCAGGACCAATTGTGGGACAGACAGGCAGTTTTCTCCATGGTCAAGCCAAAAGTGTGCCTTTTTCCCATGAAAACAAAACTAAAAATTTAAAGTCTTTAAAAGTCACTTTTTTCACATAAAAATGTGGTAAAAAGCACTTAAAAGCAATCTCTCAGCCTAAAAAGTAAGATAAACACAATCTCTCCACAGAAATCTTTGTAAATACTTTAAATAATTTTTAAATTGTCAGGAGAAAACAGCACTCTTGTTTAAAAGTACAATACAGTCTCATGACAATCTGTTAAAACACAAACTCCTAGCTTTAAAATAACTTTCTTGAATGGGAAAGTGTTATTAAACAAAACAATTTTAAAAATGGAAGGTTATTCCCAAACGGAATCTTATCTGCCTAGCAAAGGAACAGCACAAATTGACTGTTGATCCTAAAGCCTCAGAGAAGTGTACTCTTTAGCAACAGGAAAGCTCTGAAGGGCTTGGCGCACAATCCTGACTTTTTAGTTGGCTCAGCTCAAACTGACTAATGGTTTTGGTGGTTGGAAGGTGCACTGAAGCTTTGCAAGCTAGCTGTTATATCCTTTGCAGGATATAACTCATACAGCTAAGGCTACTGCAGCAGTGATCAATATGATGAACATCATGTAATGCAGATGCATATCTAGTCACATTCCGTTAAAGCAGATTACCTTACTTAACACAACACAATAAAACTCTAACAGCCGCTAAACATAACTGGAAATTATTCTCTGCTGGGCCTCCTCAAAAATCCCTCATGAAACCAGAATATCGGATGATGTTAATACAGATTGGCAAACCATACAATCTGAAAATCCAACCAATAATGTACATCTCTATAAGTTCACCCAACATATAGGTTCATAGGTGTGTAATAGGCTAATGACCACTGGCACCTTTTTAAGCCTAGCCATGCATCCCAAATCTCTGACATGTTCTCTTACCCTTGGTAAGTGTATGCAGGGACTTGGGAGAAGAAACATTTACAAGCATGGGTCTGGGAAATGAACCATTTACAGGTGTCCTGTGTCCATTAGAGACATATGTGGTAAACCAGTGATGAATTTCCTGTTCCCCATCTAGTTATCTAAGTTACATTTGAATTGGGTTATGTAGAAGCTTTGCTTCACATGGATGAGGAGCCTATTCCAGAGAAGGGGTAGTCTCTGGGATACATCCCTGTCTCCCCAGCAGGTACTATTTATATTACAGGCAAGGTTTAAGTCTTTAGAATGTTTAATTCTGGTGCTGTTTGTTTTGCAGATATGCAAGTCAATCAGGGTGGGGTCTGACAATGCCCTGTATGCCAGGCATAGTTCTCCCTTCAACAGCATGTAGGAGGCAGAATACAGGGATAGGGCTTTGAGGCGGTCTGCATAGGACATGTTAGTTATGCTCTACATTCTTGAGTGATGAACCTCTGTGAACATTTCAACTGCTGGATGTTCCTGGCTACGTAAATACCAGAGAGGGCACTGCACTTAGTGTTAAGTGTGATGAATGTTGAATACAATGAAACAATGACCTACTCGGACCTAGATTCCATATCTTTGTTTATAAGTTGCACAATATAGAATGATTCTTCACTACTGTAGACATGTGATGGTCAAAGGCTAGATTACTGTCTATGTGTGTCCCAAGTCCCTGAACACTGAGTCGAGGTTGTGTTGTCAATATGACAGTTATCAGGAGTGGATGACATAACAAAGCCACAGTCAGATAATCAACCCTTGACTGGATCCTAACATACTCTTCAAATAAAATATCATCGCATGGAACTCTGTCAAGCAGCCTATATGATCACTTACCAATCTACACCATAAGGTAACAAAGCAACTGCTCAAAAACACATCATTACAGCTTGGTAAGAAAACTTGCTATTTTCATGAAGACACTTTTATTAATACATTACATCTCCTTCACTTGGAGTCACTAAAGACTCTCTGAGTTCAACAAAACCTTCCTAAGTGTTCTAAACAAACTAGACCCCCTTGGAATAAAAAGAGTCAAAGCCTATCTTGCCCTGTGGCTACACTTAGCAACTATACTACTCATAAAACAAAAACAGAAAGCATACAAGATCGGGCAAAAAAAACAAAACAGTTCCTACTTTAAAAGCATATAGAAAACTAAAAAAAAAACCCAAATAACTTCTCAACAAAGATAAGAAAACCTACTATTCAGCCAATCAAGACATATACACGAAATCCAAATCTGTTCTGGGCCATAATCAATAGACTGTTAAGTCCAGGACAAGCTACACAACCAACAGCAAACACACAGAAAGAAAATGATACCATAGCCAACACATTCAATACCCATTGGCTATGGTATCATTTTCTTTCTGTGTGTTTGGTGTTGGTTGTGTAGCTTGTCCTGGACTTAACTCAATACTTATTCTATACAGACAGTATAGCTATTAACCAACTAGATGACTGCTCAAGCTCTTGAGGTCCATACTCAATCAAATAACCTCCTTCAACATTTCTCCTTCTAACCAGTTCCCACAGATACCATCAAAAAATACCTTAAAGCCTACAGCTGCCCCTGATAATCTACCTGGTGAACATCTTAAAACAGCATCTGAAGCTATTGCATATCTAGTTTCAGTTCTGAGAAATTGAGCCATAGCTGAAAATGAAGTCCCCTATGGAAAAAAAATAATTCCTTATTCCACTGCACAAGGCTGGAAGCAATACAGATCTTTCGTAAACTATAAGCCAATTGTTATTTTATCCCCCCTATCAAAAATATTAGTAAAATGTATTCATATGCGATTTCTCAAGTATCTTAATAGATAACCATCTTCTGTCTTCAACCCAACATGGCTTCAGTACTCATCACAGCACAACTATTGCTTTGCTGAATTTTGTTAATGCTGACAACACAAGCAGAAACACAAGCCTAGCCTCCATCTTTCTAGCCTAATCAAAAGCTTGTTATAGTGTCTCCCACCAGAAACTCTTGAATAAACTCTCATCCTTAGAGCTCATCAGCTCTTCACTGAAATCTATGTTCCATACTTACCTCTCAAGAAGAGCATAAGAAGTGAAAAGGAAAAAATGATTTCTCTACCTTCTTACCAATAAGATTGGTGTCCCACAAGGATCTATACTAGGTCACATGCTTTTCAACATATTCATCAATGGTGTCTATATCCAAACACCGAAAAGACCAAATGTCGAACAGCTTAATACTTGAAAATGCCGTTCATCAAGGTGTTTTTTGTGAGACTGCGGTACAGTGAAGATCAGAAAATCTGCCCTTTCCTCACTGTAGTATGATCCTGGAGTTGGTATATATAATTAGCGGGGGGTGTGGGGGCGCAGCCCCTCACAAAAGTGATTTTCATGTTTTAAGCCATTTGACATTTGGTCTTGTCGGTGTTCTAATACAGACCCTCATCAATGACCTCTACACTACTACAAAAAACACTACTCTAGTTCGATATGCTGATGATTCAACTCTAATCTGCTCTGTCAGATCTCTCTCTGAACTCCAAGACATTATGCAACAATCATTCCTATCAACTGAAACATGGCTAAATAATTCACAACTACTTTCTAAATCCTAACCAAAAAAAAAAAAAAATTACTGCTCTTCGCCCTATAACACATCTCTACTCTGTTCACTATTGTCTCTGCCACCAGCACCATAACAGAACAAATAAACCACACAGAATTAGTAGGTGTCATCATAGATGACCAGTTAAAATTCGACCACCATGCATCTCAAGTGGTTAAAAAAAAATTATCAAAAAATAGATATTTTATAGCGTAAAAATCTACCTCACCGACATAGCCAGAAGGCATACAGCCTCTATTTTCTTATTCTCATCTCTCCTTTATGCTGCCTAATCTTCAAGTCTCATTACTGTCCACACTTGAGCAATGTTATAATAAAATAGCAAATTCTGCAGTACACTATAACAATAGAACACACCACTCTCTAGCCACCAGAGAATTAAACTGGATAAAACAATCTCATCACTTAGCTCTTTCTCAGTTAAGTATAATACATAGACTTCTCCATAAAACAGAAACTTGCCCGTCTCTTAACAACTTAATGCAACACTACTCTCCCAAAAGAATTTTACATGCTGGAGAAAAGTTAATAATCACTATAACCAAATCATTTAATACTGTAGTTAACAGCCTATATTGAAATGGTATAACCACTTCCCACTACTGCAGAAATCCACTCAGAATGCTAGCTCATTTAAAACACAACTAATATCTTCACCTCTTAAATTAACGGTTCTGCTCCAATACATCTCCAGGATACATGCTACTTTTATCTTCAGCTTGCCATATCGTCAAACCATTTGTCTTCATTCAGAATCCTATGCCCCACAACCAGTCTTCACCAATACCTGAATAGCTTTTGCTAATATCTCCCAACTACATAGATTGTTTTGTAACATTGCTCACCCCGACTTCTATACTTATGATATAAACCTTATGATAGCCTTATAGGTACTTGCGTATTATCGCAACCAGATTTTGCCGGTGGAATAGTTTATATTTTTTTCTGCTAAACTATGTCTGTTTATGGAAGAAGGGTAGTGTAAAGTGTTAAACAGTATTGGGAAACATTCTTTGACACATACAAGCAGGAATAAAGGCAATTTTGATCTTTGCAGGTAGCATCCTTGGCTGAAATAGACACGACTGCTGCTTTACAGTGGTAGTTAATGTCACGACTCATCAAAGCGAACACATTCTCCAGAAGAGAACTGTTGCCTTTCAAAACATGTTCAATGTGTTACTTAGTAGTCCTTACAGTCAAGTTTCATTGTCATGATTTCTGCCGACTAAAAGTCACTGCATATATTCATCAGTGACTTTCCTTTCATGAAATCTGAATCCGGGATGCATGACTTTTGATGCAGTCTAGCAGTGTGAATGAACAGTATACTGCTTATTGTCACAATGTAGAAAGTGTCATGTGTTTGCATTACTGCAAGTGTTGTGTGTTCAGCTTTTGGCATACTTCCTTTGCTGTATGAACTTGGGTTCCCAATCTGAATAGTAAGCATTTACCAAAACGTTCCCCCAAAAAGAGTGGTCATTCTTTACCACACTGACAAGCAGCAGGCATCTTGATCACTGTAATGATTTACTGACGTCAGAAAAGAACGTTACCCACAAAGAGGGTTTTTCCAGTTATTCCTCTATCAAGCCCATTAACCATATCCCAGAAGAGTACTTAACACTTTATCCAACCATTGTACAGTTAACAGAGATAGTTTGACTGAAACCTGACGAATTACCGCATGTCCCAAATCTGGTTGCGATAATACATAACTACTGCCTTATATATAATGCTCCTAACCTGCTTTATACCCCACCTCATAACTACAATATTAACATTTTCTGCTCTATCCAGTTCCTTTCCCTCACCTCCATTTATTTGAATTTCTAAGCACTACTCTCATGCTCTATTATCTATCTGACAAAACCACTAATACACCTCTTCAGATGCTCAATGTTCAACATCTGTTAATGCTTAAGTATCTTTTATACTGTAGTTGCGTTGTCTTTCATATGAGTGTGATCTAATTAGCAAATGTACATGTAACTGTCAATGTATATTATTTAATCTCTGTTCATGTGCATTACCGAATGTCTGTTTTGAAATGTTTGCAATATGTTGGAGCGTTTCTCCTCGGGCCGTAACCAAAAAGGGGTTGTTGATTAAACCCTGTCAGACAAACCCAGTAAAGAAAAGTAAAATAAAGATAAACAAACAACTCTGTATTAATGTTCTACTAAAGAACCGTTGCTGGGAAACTGCCACTCCCTGACAGAACAATACAATGTCTATAAAATTATGGAAGAAAATATCGAACCTCCCCTTAAATATTTTAATTGCAATAACTAGTGTATGTAATTTATGAAAAGAAGAAGGAAAAAGATGGACAATATACCCGATTCCCCTGTAAAAAGCTTATATCAAGCATACTACACTTGGACGGGAAGTATAATGAAGCAAATACTGCTACTCTCAATATCTTCTTTACCCAAGACAATAATAATGCTGCAATGAAAATTAGGATCTGCCTAGTTCTGTGGCACAGAGTGATGAATCTTTAACTGTAATTCATGTGAACAGGGTTCGAGTAATGGCGCTGGCTCTAGAAGAGCCAGGCAAAGAGGGAGAGGAGTGAAGGGTGAGTGGGGAAACCACTGCTCATGTTTAAAGAGAAGCAACACAGCAGATTGAAGTGAGCACCCTGTACAGAAGTGAGGGGACCACCATCATGGTCAGTTCATTTCATGTCCCTCCATGGAACTTGCATGCAGTGAGGAGAGGGTGCAAACGAAAAAAAAAATCTGGCTTGTCCCAAATGACCTTCATTGCAGTGAACAGGAACAAATGGACCAAAGAGCCATCAGCAGAGGCAAAAGAAAGTAA
Organism: Protopterus annectens; assembly: GCF_019279795.1. Taxonomy (NCBI): domain Eukaryota; kingdom Metazoa; phylum Chordata; order Ceratodontiformes; family Protopteridae; genus Protopterus; species Protopterus annectens. Next base: position 846,986,755 of record NC_056743.1, on the reverse strand, counting down.
AAAAAAAAAACTAGAATAAGCTACTGCGGAAATATATAAAAATCTACATATAAACTAAGGTATGTCTTTATCAAATCAAGACATTTAATTCTGCCAACAATTATTTCCACAAATTATCAACATCAGAAATATCAAACAAACTGTTGAATTAAGCACAAACCAAGTCAATCCCTCAGAACTGCTGGCTGTGAGACACAGAAGCCCACAAAAGGAACTTGTTTCACCAGGAAGTTTTAATCACACTTAAAAAACAATGAAGTAAGCGCTTTCGACTTATTCCAGTGAATAAGTCTTCCTCAGACAACCACATTACATCACATCCTGCTTTAAGTACATTCACTAAATAATCACATGCTCAAGTCTATTAAAGCTAAAACATCAAATATTAAATAAGTAAAAATCCTTCACATTAATAACAATATAATTAATCACTTCATAATATTTATTTGCACACTGTTTATATGGTTTGCTTAGTATATAAATTATGTACATAACTATTTGGAACATTATTAATTCACAATTTATTTAAAAGTAAAATTACTATTGGGGTTGATTTATATCTCAGCCAATGTACATTTAGCTTATGAATTGTTTAGCATTTAACTAGGTTTTTCTGGTTGCTGATAGTTAGGTTTTTGTATTTTTCCACACATTTTTCATACATTTTTTTATAAAAGTTTTTTATACTTTTATAGTTTAACATTTTAACATTCTAGTGCTTTTAGCAGAATATTATTAGGATGTTTTAATAGTGTAATATTTGACAGAATATTTATGAATTCCATAGTACTTTCTATTATGAAGGGATTCATTATATTGTTATTAATGTGAAGGATTTTTACTTATTTAATATTTGATGTTTTAGCTTTAATAGACTTGAGCATGTGATTATTTAGTGAATGTACTTAAAGCAGGATGTGATGTAATGTGGTTGTCTGAGGAAGACGTATTCACTGGAATAAGTTGAAAACTCTTACTTCATTGTTTTTTTAAGTGTGATTAAAACTTCCTGGTGAAACAAGTTCCTTTTGTGGGCTTCTGTGTAACATCAGAAAAATAATTACTGCCTGAACACAGAATGACATCAACAAAAGAAATGTTTCCCTTTTTCTTAAAACACAACTAAAGCATTTTCACTGTAATATGCAGCAAACCTTTTGAGAAAATAGAATGATACTCAAATATACCTTAATACTGTTACATTAACATTTCAAATAAACATGAAATTCACACTGCACTACATGTAGACATTTGTTCACACACACAACTCAAAGGTTTTCTCTGTTGATTGAGCTTGATATTTACTGCAATCATTCAGAAAGCAAAGCACAAGCTAAGGAAAGCACTTGAAATTTAAACTTTTACTTAAAATAGATTATTACATGACATGACAAATGTTTTTCTTCGTGCCTAAATTTACCTATAAGATCCTGAAAAATTAAATTTTTTAAAATAATTACAAGGGTCTCTTTTTTGCTCACTGTCAATACAACAGGAAGATCTCAAAAACTGAGAAGTTTTACAAAGATTAAACATGGTGCTTATAGAAAAGCTACAGACTGCAGACTCTGATGTGCTTTCTATTATGTTTTGGTCTTCCATTTTAGGACTGTGGTAGTGAGGGTTGGAACTTTGAATGTTGGCAGTATGACTGGTATAGGGAGAAAGATAGCTGATATGATAGACAGAAGGAAGGTTGGTATATTGTGTGTGCAAGAGACCAGATGGAAGGGGAGCAAGGCTAGGTGTATTGGAGGCAGGTTCAAATTGTTTTATCATGGTGTGGATGGGAGGAGAAATGGCATAGGGGTTATCCTGAAGGAACAGTATGCTAAGAGTGTTTTGGAAGTGAAAAGAGTGTCGGATAGAGTGATGTTTATGAAGCTGGAAATTGATGGTATAATGATGAATGCTGTTAGTGCATATGCTCCACAAGTTAGGTGTGCGATGAATGAGAAAGAAACATTTTGGAGTGAGTTGGATGAAGTGGTGATGACTGTACCCAAGGGTGAGAGAGTCGTGACTGGAGCAGATTTCAATGGGCATGTTGGTGAAGGGAACAGAGGGGATGAAGAAGTGATGTGTCAGTATGGTGTTAAGCAAAGGAATGGAGAAGGTCAGATGGTAGTGGATTTTGCAAAAAGGATGGACATGGCTATCGTGAATACGTATTTTAACAAGAGGGAGGAGCATAGGGTGACATACAAGAGTGGAGGAAAATGCACACAGGTGGATTACATCTTATGTAGAAGGGCTAGTCTGAAGGAGATTGGAGACTGTAAAGTGGTGGCAGGGGAAAGTGTAGTTAGGCAGCATAGGATGGTAGTTTGTAGGATGACATTGGTGATTAAGAAGAGGAGGAGGAGTGTGAGGGCAGCACCAAGGATCAAATGGTGGAAATTGAAAAAGGGTAATTGTGAGATGGAGTTCAGAGAAGAACTAAGACAGGCACTGGGTGGCAGTGAAGAGTTACCGAATAGCTGGGTAACTACAGCAGACCTTGTAAGGGAGATGGCTAGAAAGGTTCTTGGTGTGACATCTGGAAAGAGGAAGGAGGACAAGGAGACATGGTGGTGGAATGAGGAAGTACAGGAGAGTATACAGAGAAAGAGGTTGGTGAAGAAGAAGTGGGCTTGTCAGAGAGATGAAGAAAGTAGACAGGAGTATAAGGAGATGAGGTGCACGGCAAAGAGAGAGGTGGTGAAGGCTAAGGATAATGCGTATGAAGAGTTGTATGAATGGTTGGACACTAAGGAGGGAGAAAAGGACCTGTACCGATTGGCTAGACAGAGGGGCTGAGCTAGTAAAGATGTGCAGCAGGTAAGGGTGATAAAGGATAATGAGGGAAACATACTCACAAGCAAGGAGAGTGTATTGAGCAGATGGAAAGCGCAGTTTGGGGGGCTGATGAATGAAGATAATGAGAAGGAGAGAAGGTTGGATGATATGCGGATAGGGAATCATGAAGTGCAGTGGATTAGCAAGGAGGAAGTAAGGATAGCTATGACGAGGATGAAGAACAGAAAGACTGTTGGTCCAGATGACATGCCTGTGGAAGTATGGAGGTGTTTAGGTGAAATGGCAGTGGAGTTTTTAACTAGATTGTTTAATGAAATCTTGGAAAGTGAGAGGATGCCTGCGGAATGGAGAAAAATTGTTTTGGTACCGCTTTTTAACAATAAGGGTGAGATGCACAGCTGTAGTAACTACAGAGGGATTAAATTGATCAGCCACAGCATGAAGTTATGGGAGAGAGTAGTGGAACCTAGGTTATGAAGGGAGGTGATGATTAGTGATCAGCAGTATGGTTTCATGCCAGGAAAGAGCACTACAGATGCGATGTTTGCTCTGAGAGTGTTGATGGGGAAGTACAGAGAAGGTCAGAAGGAGTTGCATTGTGTCTTTGTGGACTTAGAGAAAGCATATGACAAAGTGCCTAGAGAGGAGTTGTGGTATTGTATGAGGAAGTCGGGAGTGTCAGAGAAGTATGTAAGAGTGGTACAGGATATGTACGAGGGTAGTGTGACAGTTGAAGTCTGCAGTGACTGATGCGTTTAAGGTGGAGGTGGGATTACATCAAGGATCAGCTCTGAGCCCTTTCTTATTTGCAATGGTGATGGACAGGTTGACAGACGAGATCAGACAGGAGTCCCCGTGGACTATGATGTTTGCAGATGACATTGTAATCTGTAGTGAGAGTAGGGAACAGGTGCAGGAGACCCTGGAGAGGTGGAGATATGCTCTAGAGAGAAGAGGAATGAAGGTCAGCAGAACTAAGACAGAATATGTGTGTGTGAATGAGAGGGAGGATAGAGGAATGGTGAGGATGCAGGGAGTAGAGGTGGCGAAGGTGGATGAGTTTAAATACTTGGGATTAGTAGTTCAGAGTAATGGTGAGTGTGGAAGAGAGGTGAAAAAGAGAGTACAGGCAGGATGGAATGGGTGGAGAAAAGTGTCATGATTGATTTGTGACAGACGGGTACCAGTAAGAGCGAAAGGGAAGGTCTACAAGAGGTTAGTGAGTCCAGCTATGTTATATGGGTTGGAGACAGTGGCATTGACAAATAGGCAGGAGTCAGAGCTAGACGTGGCAGAGTTGAAGATGTTAAGATTTGCACTGGGTGTGACAAGGGTGGACAGGATTAGGAACAAGTATATTAGAAGGTCAGCCAAGGTTGGAAGGTTTGGAGACAAAGCCAGAGAGGCAAGATTATATTGGTTTGGACATGTGCTGAGGAGGGATGCTGAGTATATTAGGAAAAAGATGCCAAGGATGAAGCTGCCAGGCAACAGGAAAAGAGGAATGCCTAAAATAAGGTTTATGGATGTGGTGAGAGAGGACATGCAGGTGGTTGGTGTGACAGAGCAAGATGCAGGGGACAGGAAGAAATGGAAAGAGATGATTCGCTGTGGCGACCTCTAACGGGAGCAGCTGAAAGAAGAAGTCAATACAACAGGAAGATCTCAAAAACTGAGAAGTTTTACAAAGATTAAACATGGTGCTTATAGAAAAGCTACAGACTGCAGGCTCTGATGTGCTTTCACTTATGTTTTGGTCTTGCATTTTAGTCACTAAATTAAGCATTTAAATTGCACTAGCTTCAAATCTTTTACAAGATTTTGAACTGCAGGACAGTCTTGAGCAGCCTTCCAGTCTTCTGTTGATTCACTCCTCATGCAACTCTATAAAACAACAGATTAAATTACAGCAGCATTCAATGGCAACTCTATCAGTACCTCTTACACAATTAAAACTGTTTATTTTAATCTTAAAAGAAAGCACTTTTTTAACCTGGAAGATAGGTAGGTACTTCCATCTTGTCTTTCTGTAAGTGTAATTTCCTCCCCCAAAGAATGTTGATATGAATCTTCTAATTTATCGACTTCATTAGCCTTAAGGCATTTATAGTGAGTTGCTCTTTCTCAAGCAATTCACTTCACTGGTGTTGGTTTAGAAGTAATCACTCATATTAGATCTTCATTATTCATCCTGAGCAAACTGGGCATCTTGCACAGGTAAAATTCATCAAAATGCCGCATATTACAAGTACAATGACTACAATAAAAATATCATCAGGGGAGAGAAAAATAATACAGTTTAGCACATTAGCCAATAAATGAAGGCAGATATTGAGGACAACCAAATAGTAATATCAAACTAATTACTAGAAAACAGAAAGGAAAGGTAACATTGAACTGAAAGTAGGAGCAACAGAGAACACACCCTTCCAAAGGACTGGCAATCTGAAAATTCAAGGGATGTTTTCTTTTTAAAACAGGAATGTGTTCTGAATACTGAAGATAAGCTTGCTCTGCATTTGTCCTCTTCTGAAGTTTGCCCCTTACATGCTAATTTGGCAATGCAGGTGACTGTGTGTTGTCAATCAGAGTTGATGATATTAATGCTTGGTTGCTGTCTTTGCACCACATTCTGGAAGACTGTGAGCATATTTTTAACACTGAAGAATTCTGGAATGAAGATGGAAAGTGAAGGTGAAGCTAAAATGTAAACAAGAATTCTCACTTCTGTGGCAGACAGGGGTGAAGACCTGACTATGATCCAGATGATGCACTAGTGGCTTGGGTGCTGGAAGATCTGGGTAAGAGATGACAGTAGAGGCTTATGTCAGTTTACCCACCCTGGGTAGGAAGGAAATAGCAGTCTTGTTTGATCAAAGTATTCATATCCTAGAGGAAACATTTACAGCAATGCTTGCAGGATCAAAGGAAGTGGGCTTGGTGTTCCAAGCCTGTTATGGCAGCCTTCACAGGCTTGTTTGTAGGATCATGTGCATACAGACACGCATGTGCGCGTGCACACACACACACACACACACACACAAGAGGAGGGCACAGAATGCCCTAAAGTGTTGCAGACACTTTTGTTAGTCGCCACTGGGTGCAGGTTAGAAACCTAACCACAAAACTTGATGGCTGTCTGCATGAGAGTTCTTGAAGAAAGGAGGGATGATGGTCAATACCAAAAGGGGAGAAAAGGATATTTTAAAAAAATGCATGGAGCAGCACTTACAAAGTTTTATTTTTGGTATAGACAATAAATTATTTTTATAATGTCTATACTAAGTCCTGGTTTTGCCACAGAAAGGATCTAATGTATCACAGAACCACTTAATTAAATGTTTTGTGATATGTGAAGCAGAAGAAACCAGGTTTGAAAGGGAAGTTTCAGAATACAAAGCAAGCATGTTAGAAATAGGTTGTAGCATGTCTGAAAAATAGAAAGGAGGCTATTTAGCTATATAAGTCGGACCACTGAATGCTCAGAAGGCAAGGGTTAAAGAAGCATATACCATCTTTTCATATATATCAAATACCTTGTTGTCCTTTTCATTGAGGACAGGATTGAAAGAGGCCAAGGGCTTTGTAGTACCATCACTGTCCATGGAAATTACTTCAGGATCAGATTATGGATTCCTGAACAGTCACTGATAGACTCATGCACTCTCTATAGCCCATCAGGCTTCTTGGGAGAAGGAGACTGAGCACCTAGAGAAGAACAGGCGAAATTGAAAGCATCCTCCAAAGTCCCAAGAACTGGCAGAACTGCCAGTGGTTATGGGAATCAAGATTAAGACAATCATAATACCGTTTCTGTGTCTCAGAAATCCCTCTTTATTCTGATTTAAACAAATCTTTCATTTTTGAAATACAGTCAGAAAATGAAATCTCCACAAATAATGTATCGGAAAACAGAATTGTGAGGCATGGTCTAATTCTTCTACTCCTTCTAACTCAGAAAGCAGCTCCCCTTCAGAAAAAGAGGAAGACCTTTTCCTCTTACAATGAAGAGAAACTAGGGGTAGAGGATTATAAAGACTGAAAAAGCCTAAAACGTCTCTAGGCAAAATTGTGCAATTCCTCTGAGATGCCTTCAAACTACTTGGAAGTAAAAGGTGGTGACAGATGTTTACTTTTTTGGGATTTTTTTTTAGGTGTCTTAAGCCTAATAGTCTTGGAGATGCTGGACATCTGGACCTCCATGAGGGAACCTGCTACCTTCTCTTATCAACATCTGAGATATATCATCTGTCCATTCAGTCAAAGGAAAGTGGTGTTCTCCATTCTTGGCTGATATCTGATGTCTGGTCAGATTGGGTGTGCCTAACTCCTGACCCTTAGTAGCTTCCTGTAGAGCATCACCAGAGAGGTCAGGAAGATCGGACTGATGGTCCAAAGGCTCCAAGATTACCACAACAGGTGTGTCAGACGCAGACCAAGAAAATGATGTAGATGGAAGAGTCATTTCAGTATCTTCTTTAACACTTTTTCTCTTCTTCTTTAATTGAAGAGAGACATCCAATGAACAGGAGTCAATAGCCATGGACTTCAACTCATTGATTCTCTAGAAAAAAAATGAGGATATTTAGCCTACTACAAATGTTTTTTGTGGCAAACACCAAACACATTTCAAATGAAAACGCATCATGTGATTCACCGGGACAGAAAATACAGGCCATGTGGGAGTTCTTATATAGGTTCATAGGTAGGTACTAGGCTATTGACCCTAGGGCCTATAGAAGCCTAGCCAAAAAGGTACCCTGGCTTTCGGCACCCAAGAAAATTATTTTCCTGTGCCCCTGTCAAGCAGAGCCACAGAAGTGATTCCCGGGGTGAATTTCCTATCTCCCATCCAATCATCCAGATTTTTCTTGAAGAGTGTTAATGAGGAACTTTGTTTGATATAGATAGGTAGTTTGTTCCAGAGTAGGGGAAGTCTCTGGGACAGGAATCTATCCCTCCAGCATGTTCTGTTTATTGTGGTGACAAGGTTTAGGTCCCTAGAGTGTGTAGCTCGGAGGGATTGGGATTTCTTTAAGTGGAGCATGTCCAACAGCTCTAGGTTTGACATAGCTTTGTATGTTAGGCAGAGATCATCTCTGAGTAGGTGATATGCGACGGGGTACAGCTGGAGTTTTTTTGAGATGGTCTTCGAAGGGTATCTGTTTGAGGATGGTAATCCTCTTTGTGAGGTATTTCTGTGGCCTTTCCAGTTGTTGTACATGTCTTGTGAGGTACATACCAAAAGGGGCGCTGTATTCTATAATAGGTCTACTGAGTGACGAGTAGAAGGGAACAATGACCTCTTTTTTCCTGGATGAAAAACCTTTTGTGATGTGATGTGCCACATAGAAGTATTTCCTGACTACTGTGGTGATGTGATTATCAAAGGAGAGACTACTGTCCACCTGTGTCCCAAGGTCTCTTATCACACATTCAGTGTTAAGTAGACTACTGCCTATGTGGTAGTTCATGGGTACAGAGTTTTTACCAAAAGGGATGACAATGTACTTTTTGGCACTGAGCTTGAGGCCATGGCTTTGACGCCAGGCATCTGTCTCAGTGAGGCCCTTTTGTAGAATGTCCACATCGCTAGGTGTTTCGATTATGGCTCCTAGTTTTCAGACAACTGCGAACTTCGTTAGCCAAAGACTTTCTATGTTAGCCTGTACTTCAGAGAAGTAGATACCAAACAGGAGAGGACCCAGGACTGAACCCTGTGGTACTCCACTTGTCGCTGGTCTGAAGTCAGATTTGGAGTCTGCTACTTTCACAGTGTGGGTTCTGTTAGTGAGCCAGTTGGCAACCCATCCTGTAACATAGGGATTTATACCTAGTTTAGTGAGTTTATCTATAATTCCAGAGTGGGGATAGTGTCAAAAGCCTTGACAAGATCTAGGTAGGCTGTGTCAACCACCTTACCCCCTCATCTACAGCTTTGGTGACCACTTCAAAGAAGTCTATTGGGTTAAGGAGATATGATCTGCCTTTTACAAACAGGAACTGGGTGGGGTCCAGAGTTTGGAGATTACCAATTTCATTGTTTATAAGTTCCACAATGATACGCTCCCTAGCCTTGCAGACCAGGCTCATCAGGCTAATGGGGTGGTAGTTGTTGGGGTCCGTGGTGGCTTCCCCTTTGTGCAGTGGGATGTCCGTCACTTTGTGGCATTCAGTGGGCACAAAGCCTGAGGTAAGGCTATGATTGAAATTGGTACTTTTGTGGGGTGCAAGTTCATTCTGTAGTTCATGTAGAACGCAACCTGGGATGTTGTCAGGTCCCATGGATGCTGTGTTCTTAGCTTTGGAGAGTGTGGTTTGTACCTGTGCAGCTGTAATTACAGGAACATTACATTCTTCCGGTATAGAGATGGGCCCTTTAGGAGGTGACAGGGGGGGTAAAGTTAGCACTGAACCTATCTGCCAGGATGTTGGCAATATCAGTTGGTTCTGTATATTTAGTGCCATTGTGCTGTAACTCAGAGCAGATCTGAGTGTTACCAATGAGATTCTTGACATAGCTATAGAATGCTTTGTGGTTGTCTTTAGAATTGGTGGCGATTTTGTTTTTCTAACTAGCTTTGCAGGATTTACGAGGGATCTCAGCTTCTTACTAAGGCTGACCAGGGAGTTCCTCCAATCATGGGATTTTACTCTTTTTTTGAAACAGTTTCTTTCTTCTGTTGTAGAGTTTGTTTATGGCAGGAGGCCACCAGATTGGCTTCCTTTTTTTGGAAGATAGCATCTTGGTTCTGTTACGGATTGCACGATCCATGCACTTGTGCAAATGCTTATAAAGTGCATTTGTGTAGGATTCAGCAATCGTACCTCTATTGTCCATCTGCATGTCTTGAAGTTTGCCACTTCTGTCTTAAAAAGTGTGAAGTTGGCTTGGAGAAAGTTTTTATGGCGGTTTCCCTAATGGGGGTGGGGGTGGGATGTAGATGTCTAGGGTGATTAGCTTGTGGTCGGATCTGACCAATGAGGAATTGACCTCTGGTGTGGAACACCGGTTGTCCATGTTGGTAATGACCAGGTCTAGGATATTGCTGCCCCTGGTGGTGGTGTGGATAAGTTGATCCAAGGCATTGGAATTTATGAATTCCAGAAAACATCGAACAAAAGAGACAAAAAAAACTATCAGACAAACTATCAGAGTTGGTACATGAGTACATTTTTCCAGTTAATGGTGGGGTAGTTGAAATCGCCCATTATTAAGGTGTTAGGTTGTACCCTAATATTTTCCAGTGTATCAAGAAATGAGGAGTGGGAATCCTAGGGCATGGTGGGGGATCTGTAGGAAGCTACACTTTGGAGTGCGGTCTTGCCCAGAGTTAGTTGCACATGGATAATCTCGGATGCATTATGCTAAGAAACTAGCCTGGAGGTGTGGATATCCTTAATGAATATGGACATGCCACCACCTTTAGTGTTTCGGTCCAGGTTAGGTGGCCAAAATGTGTGGTATGAATTATAGCCTGGTAATGCAGGGGTGCTCTCTGGAGCCTTGAACCAGGTCTCTGTCACTGCACAGATGTCGATGTTCTCCTTTTTAAGGAGTGCCTCGAGTGAGTGCATTTTGTGGTTTAGACATCTAGCATTGAGTAGGATTACCCTCACATTTTGCTTGCTTGTACCTGTTACGGTGGTGAGTTTGTCATTTGAACCTTGCCTAAAAAAGGCACTATAGGGGTGACAAGAGCCTTAGCCAGTATCTGGAATCCCAAGGGTGACAGGTTCAGCCCATCTCTGACAAAGCATCATGGTCTGTCGATTATGTCATCCCAGGTAGACATATACTGGATCCCCTTAGAATGACATCAGAAGCTTAGTGAATTGTTGAAGTCAATCATTTTGTCCTTGTACTGTGGTATCATTTTAGGTGATGACAGGATGCTGCTCAGGGCTAGGGTCATACCTGCCTGGGCTACAAGATTGGACAGCTCCTCCATGTCTCTTTTCATGTAGTCCGGGGAGGTACATCTCAGGTCATTCACACCAACATGGACAATGACAGAGTCATACTTGTACTTGTTGTGGAATGACCTGAGTATGTGCTTTATGTGGTGGATCCTGGCACCTGACAGGCAGCTGACAGTAACTTTCTCCTTGTTTAGCCTGGTGAGTGGAAAATCAGTGTGCCTGACTATAGAGTCACCTATGACTAGTGTTTTGGGTACGTTGTTATGCCTTATGGGCTGTGGTTGAGTGGCACACTGAGTTTGTGGGCTATGTGACATTTGGGTTGTGTTGGGGGGTGGAGGTTGCTTGCGTTTCTGCTTTGGAGATGTCTGTTGCTTGGGCAGATTTTTATTGAGAGCCTCAGCGAATGAAGGTGTGCGTTTTGTGTTTCTATGTGTGTGTTTTGGTGGTGTAGGTTTTGAGGGACTATGTGATGAGTGTGGTGTGGTGCAAGTGTTTACCTTCTCCTCTTGACTGTGTATTCCAGTCTTGGGTGAAGAGAGCTTTGCTTCCAGTTTGGCTGTATAAGTGCATCTCTCACAGATTGTAGTGTTGGGTGGTAGGAGGAGAGGGTTGTCTGTGTACATGAGGCAATTGCTGCATTGCCCCAAGATGCCCAGATTCATCAGGTAGACATCAGAAAACACCAGGAGCTGACCACTAGACATGCTTGGATAGGTGCTTATTTATTAAGTACTAAAAACTGTTTTCCTCTAGACAAGTGAGGAAAGTTGAGTGCTGTAGTAATTTGTGGCTTATTTAGTGCTTACAATGAGTTCTAAACAAGTGCTGAGCTCAAAGAAACAGATTTGATTGCTAAAACTAAACAAATGGCTAGTTCTAAGGGAATATTCGAAGAGCAGACCCTATGGTGCTGGAAATAGTTTAACCCTAGCTAAGTGGCAATGCATGAAGTGTATTTTTTTTAATAGATAAGCTACCTAGTGCTTACCACGCCCACTGATAAGCTAGAAGGCTTCCCTCCAACACAGAAAGGCTTGGGGGCTCAGAAAATTACAAACAGCCCTGGATACAGCAAATCTCTATCTGGACTAGACTACTTACAGGAAAGGCAGGAAACAAGCTTAGAATGTTTTTTTGTAAAGTGGAAAGGGAGAAAGGAGGAGCAGAAGATAATTCAAGGTTAAGAAACTAAGTGGGTTGGCCTTCTCAAATGTTCTCCCTGTATTAGGTAGAATGAGGTAGACACTAGACTGGGAAGAGCGTCCCAGATCAAATTTACAGTAGGGGTGGGTAACTGCAAAGCCACCAAGTATAAGAACACCAATAGGGAGGGAGGGTGGGAAACAAAAATCAGAACAAACAAACCCAAACAGATGCTTAACAAATGTAGAAAATTACCAGTTAATACCTCACACACAGTGAAACTAGCTAGAAAAGTATGCAGCAGACAATAAAAGTGCTATAAATAACTCGTAAAAATAAGCAAAGCACAGGATACTTAATGTTATATATATCGCAGATCACTTTACTCAGTGCCCTTCCTCCCATTAGCTCAGTGTGAAATGGCTGAAACACTCACAAGTTAGCTTAAGTAACAGAAAGTTGAAACCTGAAACAACTTTAAAAAAGCTTGAAAGAACAAATGAGGTGCTTACTCCAAGCCGTAGTCCAGGTAACCCCAATCAGCCAAACACTTTCCTCTCACTGAAATGCAAGACTGGCTTTGGCTAAACTGAGATGGCTTGGAACATGTGCTCAGACATACAGCCTCTAGCAACAAACAACTAGGCCCAAAACACAAGCTTGAATATGGACAATGCTACAACTACCCACACCACTTAAGTAGAAAAAAAATGCAGAAATGTTCATCACAGCAGAAAAGCAGCAGTGAACCTTTAAATGGAAGTTTTAAACAGATAAAGGAGCAAGGAGACTCTAGAGAATGTTAGTAGAATATGAGATCTGACTACAAAATAAAAGAAGGTTCTCTAATGGGTACTTATCTGTCCACAAGGCCTAGATACAAGCTGACAAATAACCATGAAGATGTGGTACAGACGAAATATCAGACTGAATAGTTCAATGTAAAAAAAAAAAGTTCTAAATCTTGGCACCTATTCTTTCTATTTATACCAGAAAATTTTAACCCTTGGGTAGAATCTTGACCTTTTATCTCTGCTGGAAGTTTTTCCACTAGGCAGGGCCCAATTTGAAGAAGACATTCTCTCATGTAACTGTTTTGAAAGGGGACCTAATCAAGAAAATAATATTTTCTGACTGCTTCTTAGTATGACTGCTTTCTGAGTAGGGGGTTTCTCCTCAATGGAGGGCAAAATCTTCATATAATACTTTATATATCAGTGTACCCAGGATGTAGGGTGACCTTTCAGTCTCCAATGCATAACAGGGTTTGCAAGCAATGCAACTCTGTATTTTTTTCTGCAGTCTGATGCCTGTAAATACTGATGACAGAAAGACTAGTAATGGTGAACTATATTAAATGTTTGGAAGAAGTACATTTGTAGAAAGGGCAATGTTAGCAATGGAACAAGATAAAGGATGGAAAGCAAACTAAAAGTAATATAATGTGAGTGTGGGCTACTTGGGGATGGAAAAAGTGTACTGATTTTATTATATTGTATATTTAATTTTTTTTTTTTTTATAAAGGTGGGTGATGAGACTAATGTCCCCAATTTAAGCTGCTGACATTTTTTTAGGTTTGAAAAAGAAAGAAATGTTTGAGAAACATAAGAAAGTGTAGCTCTTTCACTTTTGATTGCATTGGCAAGTGTATTAGCAATTTAATTTTAATTAAAGCCTACTTTTAGCTGGGCTGCAGAAAGTAAAAATGGTGCAAACAATTAATCATGAGACGCCTGACCAGTGTGTTCTAAATTAAATCTACTAAGGTTTGTTCTTGCATTTACAAAGTTACTAGCTGATGTTTTTTTCACTAGTGTATGATTCAGATTGAGACAAGGAGTCTTGGGGTGCAAACAGTCATGAAAGGCTGAACAGTGTGTGAGATGTACAGTTTCACTCTTACAGGGTACAATATAATTCACTTTTAAAGGGAAGGTAGTAAGAAGGTCAGTGAAAATAAATGAAGTTTGAAAGCGACAAACATTTCAGTGAAAATATGAAACTGTGAAAAGTGAAAACGTATACAAGTAGCTGCTTCCCCAGCAGCCTTAGTAGATTCATGATTTAAATATAACACTGCAAAATTTAGTTTATTTAAGATCAACCACTGCCACTGCACCTCTTTTTAAAGCTAAAAGTTTTTGCTGTGAGCCAAAACAGTTTGGGGATAAAAATGTATTGATTTTTTGTGAGGTGCTTTTATTGAAGTGAAAATTCTGGGAAATGTGGCATGGGCTGAAACACAGATAAGAAGAGACAACTTCATGCAAGATTAGCCTGCCAAACATTAAATGAGTGCATGTCAGCTATACGATGGAAACATACACCCAAAATAAATGTATGCAAAGGAACTGCCATGTATAATACATGGCAGTAACACCTTTTTATTAGAATAACTGTTTCATCAATATTAACATCAGATGAAAATAGCCTTGCAGGTACAGATAAAATGCAAAGGGTTTCTGCTACTAAATCACATCTTTCATACAGATGTGGAGGATATAAAGATCAATGTTGCAGGAGATGCATTAGGATACAGATGAGCATGTGCATTTGACAAATAAAGAATTTCAGGATAGACATTCAGCACAGTATCAGGGACAAGGGAAAGAAGAAGAAGAATTCTGATTGTGAAAGGGGCTCCAATAGTGAAAGAATGGGAAACAAAAGAAAATGGTATATTTGTGGTAGCAAGGGGTTATTAGCAGGGCAGGGGGATTACACTGGCATGTATTTATATTCCACCTAAAACTGCTGTTATGGAGCTAAGGAGAATTTTGGGACAATTAATAAGCTTTCAGCAGGGAAAATTATGTATGGGTGGACATTACAAACTAATTTTCAATAATGAGGATTTATAAGGGGATGTAGAAGAGAGAATAAAACAAACGGGGGTAGATTTCTGAAAAAGTATATGTGAATTTTTTATGGAAGTTATAAATTTAGTAGCAGGAACTCAAGCAGAATTTGCATATTATTCCCTAAGATATAAACACTGTGCTAGACTGGATAGAAATTACATTTCACAGGAACATGTGGCTTTATCTGTGATCTTTTATTTCTTGAATGATTCTTAAATATGTGCAAACTTGACGAAATCAAAGTAGCCCATTAATTCTCAGAATGCATTTTTCAGTAGTTGCTAGCCTTGGCGTATTTCTGTCTACCCTCTAAAGCCATAACACACCTCGCCCTCACTGATTACTCTTGCAGGAAGTTCTGCTTCCTTGTCGATATCCTTTCATCATACTGGGGTCAGCAGAGTCCATTACCTAATCGGCAAGATGGAGGATGGTGTACAGAAAGAGGATTTTTAGATTGAGGGTGTTTTTACTTGTATTTTTTGTCTAATTTTCAATTTAAGTCTAGTTACACATTGTTGATTAAGCTGGTCTTCAGACTTCCACGCTTTCAGCATTTCTTTTATGTGACAAAAAATGGGAAGGCTGCTTATGTTTCGCTGTCACACACACATCATGTAGTGCATAATGTCCATAAATTGCAATTATCTCTAATTTTGCCTAATGTTACTGAATGTAACCTTTCATCTGTCCATAATTTTTGCAAATCTCCCCTGATTTTGTCTCACATTTTTATCCTGTCCATCTCTTGTAAAACTTTCAATTTTCTAGTAAGTCAATCAGGATTACAGTCAAACACTAATGCTAGATATTAGAGTTTCATAGTTTATAGTTCAATTTGCCTGGAAAATTCAAACGAATGCAAAACCTGTTCCATTAATAAACAGGCATACTCCACTCAGCCCATGTGCAACATTATATGATATTTACTTACTTACAAAACATAAGTGCAGAAAAGATCCAACTTTGAATCATCAAAGTGACAAGCATGATGATAAAACAACAGGAAGTACTGCCCTCATAAGTCTGTGGAGAGTCAAAGTTTATGATCAGGAAATAAAAGAGAAATGAAACAACAGAATATCCAGTAAATTGGATTTGCGGAGAGGGGAGCCATCCTATCATCCCAGAAGAAAGAGAAAGACTGTAGGTATGTACAAAAAATGGTTGCATATGACCTTTAAATACATAAGAGTATATCTGTGGCCTTGCCTTCTCTGATAAGATTCAAGGCCTGCAACAACTACAAGCAGTGTTTTATTCCCTGCTGGTAATTTGAAACAAAGCAAGGAGAGTAATTTAATCTCTTTTTGTGTCTGAAGTGCAGGTGCTTAAACTGACAGAGGTGCTTTCTGCATTATCTGTTCCTGTTACATTTTGTTTTCTATTTAATCAGCAGGGAGTCAAACACTGCCTGTAGTTGTTGCAGGCCTTGAATCTTATTAGAGAAGACAAGGCCAAATACATACTCTATCAGAAACAAAAATAACCAATGGAAAAAAACAAGTGAAATGTAAAGCCTAGGTAATTAAGGATGATGCCACAGTATGAGCAAAAGAAAACTAACTTAAATAGTTGACTTAATTTTTGGTATCATTCAAAGGAGGTACATTATTTGTCAGTCTGGAAGGATGTAATTGACAAACCATGCTGCTTCAACAGGGATGGTCTGCATTTGTCCCCTTTAGGCTTTCAAATATAAGCTAAAATCTTCCCCACCCCCTTAATGCCTTTTTTAAGTACTGCTAACCTAATAAACCATCAAATATACGTAAATCAACTTAGGATAAACTAAAGGTGATACTGCCCAATGCCAGGAAACGAAACAAAAAAATTCCATTCACTGCAAGTTCTTCTCACCCTGGAGAACACAGATGTCTGTGTAGTTACTGAGACATGGTTTAAAGCCACTAGGAGCACCCTGGCAATGCAGGGCTATAATGCCTTTCATACTTTTAAATTAGCTACTATGTAGAAAGGGATTGTAGAGGTGTCTCAATTTATATAAAAAATAAACACACCTCAAGGCTGGTCAAGCAACATGATGCACTTGAGCTTCTCCATGTACAACTCACCATAAACAAAGTCCCATACCATATCTTTGCATCCCCCTCTATGACACAGGAAACCCAAACCACTTACTTAAATAACCGCAGTCACCCTGTTCAACTTAATATCATACTCCTCAATGACTTCAACCCCCCCCCACTATAAAATGGGAATCACATATGACCCCAAACGTGCAAGCCCAAAGATTCCTGGATTTTGTCAGCATGAATTTCCTGGATCAGCTTGTTCAAACACTAACCCTCCCCCACATGTAATGTCCTCACTGGTCAGGTCAGTCCATAAAGCTGTCTCCTTCAACATAAAAATAAAACCTGTGACACCAGCTAACCTTGGAATTTTCAGAATTCTTCCAAGGTAAACTTTCTACTTTTCAGTGACACCCTGGTAAAATTTAAAAGCCCTTACCAAACCCATGGAGCATTGCTTTTATGCTGAGTCGTTCAGAAAAAAAAAAACTTTACAAACATTTATAAATCTGGAGAGAAGCAGCAGTAGCAACCTAAAGGAAGTGCAGGACGAACTAAAAAAAAAAACAAGCTACCCTGGAGGAAGAGCAATGCCCAGCAAATGTAAGTTATGTATTCACTTTAACTAGGCATCTGTGTTGTCCATTTTCATTCTTCCTCAACATATGGGTCTCGGATCATGCCTACTCAGCCTGGTAGACTTCTTTGACAGGATCACCAAAGCAATGGATAAGGGCAAAATGGTGCATACTGCCTACCTTGACCTTGCCAAGACATTCAACACAATACCCTACTTGGGCATTGTATACACATTCTGTAAATTAGCTATACACCCTATGCCACTCACTGGATAGCCAGCTGGCTCAATGATAGGACCCAGGAAGTTAGTATAGGAAATCCATCTGCTTAAAGTGGCCTGTCACTAATGGAATCCCTCAGAACTATATGTTGGGTCTGTTCCTTTTTAGCATCTACTTCTCAGAAGTCATGGCCAATGTCAAGAGCCTCTGGCTGATCAACTTTGCAGATGATTATAAACTAGGAGTTGTCATAGAATATCCCCAAAACACTAGCATCTTCCAAGAAGGGCTAACACAGATGAGTGACTGGTGTCAAAGCCAATGGTTTAAAGCTCAGTGCCAAGAAATGAATAATAGTTCCCTTTGGGAAGTCAGCTACCCCAGGAATCTACCTCATTGATAAAGTACAGTTGTGTACACATACCATAAATGTAGATTTTCGAGTGTATTCACTGTTGCAGTCATTACATTTGGGTAATATGCTGGCAGGTTGCCCTCAGTCGGTCTGATTAACAAAGTCTTGGGTCCTGCGTCGGTTGCTGTCCCTTCTTCCATGACGTCAGGTCGTCAGGGATATAAAACATGCAGCCGGTGCCATTACATCAGTTTTTCTTGCCCCAGAAGTCAGGTGTCCCCCAAATGGAGAGCAATATATATATATATATATATATATATATATATATATATATATATATATAATTAAAAACACAAGAGTATACCTCCAAACAAAAGCAAATACACCAAAAGGCTTTTAAGCATAGTAAAAGAAAGTAGAGGTATAGTAAGAGAAAAACAGGGGGCTGGAGGGAGGGTAACCAGGACTGCAACAGTGACTACACTCGAACATCTACATTTATGGTAAGTGTACACAACTGTACTATGTTCATCATGTTTCACTGTTGCAGTCATTACATTTGGGTAGATTCCCAGAGCTATGGTTGGGAGGATGGATTTATACAGCATTAGGACCAGCTATAAGGCCCTGCAAAACAGCAGTGGCAAAGCCAGCTCTGGATTTAAGAGAAAATTGGTAAGTGATAACGCTTGGTGAAAGTATGAACTGAACTCCAGGTAGCAGCTTCTAGAATATCCCTGGTAGGAACACCTCTGAGAAAAGCTGTTGAAGTAGATGCAGCCCTAGTGGAATGAGATCTGATCCCCTGGGGGACAGTTTTTCCATACTGCTTATAACAGAAATGAATACAAAGGCTTATCCATTTAGAAATGGTTTGCTTTGAAATAGCCTTCCCCTCTGCCCCTGCAGCAAATACTACCAGTAGTTGTTCAGATTTTCTTTGAGATTTAGTCCTGTCCAAGTAGAATCTAAGTTGTCTGTGTACATCCAATGAATGCAGAATCTGCTCCCCCTTGTTCTGTGGATTGGGAAAGAAAGTTGGCAAATGAATGGACTGATTAAGAGCCACACTGGATACCACCTTGGGCATGAATGATGGATTGGTCCTGAGTGACACCCTGTCCGCATGAAAGATGATGAAAGGCTCCACTGCCATAAGGGCCTGTAATTCAGATATCCTTCTAGCTGAAGTGATTGTTAAAAGGAAGGTTATGTCTGCAGTAGCAGCTGGCTCGAAAGGAGGTAGAATGAGTTTCTCCAATACAAAGTTAAGGTCCCAGGCAGGGGTTGGAGCTCTCCTGGGTGGTCTCAAGTTTTTGGCCCCTCTGAGATACTGCTTTAGAAAAGGATGAAAGAAGGAGGGGGTTCTGTGTTGTAATGAGCTGAAATGACTGAGGCATGGATTTATATGGAAGAAAAAGACAGGCCCTTGTGAAGCATCTCAGTTAAGTATTGCAAAATCTGAGGTAAATTGGGCACTGCTATGCTCATTCCTTGAGATTGATTCCAGGCACAGAATCTTTTCCATTTGTCAGCATAAGATCTTCTAGTACTAGGTCTTCTCGCCTCCAAAATGACATCCATCACAGGTTTGCTGAGGAATGCTAAGGGGGGATTTAAGTGACTGGCCAAGCTGCAAGATTCAATGTTTGGAGCTGAGGGTGCAGAATTTGGTTCTCCTGCTGAGACAGTAAGGAAGGTGTCTGAGACAGGTGCCACGGTGAAATGTGTGACACACTGCGCAGGAGTGGGTATCAGTGTTGGCGAGGCCAGTCTGGAGCAATAAAAATCATTTTTGGTTTGTCTTGTTTGACTTTTAGTAGAACTTTGGAGAGTAGAGGCAGAGGGGGAAAGGCACAGACTATTAGGTCTTTCCAGCTGAAGGACAGAGCATCCACTTTCCAGGCTTTTTTGTGATGAGTCCTTGTGCAGAATTTGTCCAACTGGTAGTTCTGGGGTGAGGCAAACAGATCTATGTCTGGGCTCCCCCATTTGCGTGTCAGCATGTTGAAAATCCGTGGTTCCAGTTTCCATTCGTGTGGGTCCATGAGATTTCTGCTTAGTTCGTCTGCCAGAACATTCAGCTTTCCTGGCAGGAATTGAGCTTGTAGTTGTACTTGGTAGCTCAAGGCCGTGTTCCACAATGCCATGGCTAGTCTGCAGAGGGGGTAGGAATGTGTACCCCCCTGCTTGTTTATGTACCACATAACTGTGGTGTTGTCCGTCTTTATCAGTAATTGTCCTGGATGAAGGTAGCCCTTGAAGGCTGTCAGTGCATTCTGTACAGCTAGCATTTCTTTTTGATTGATATGAAGGTGCATTTGATTTGGGCTCCATTTGCCCTGAATGAACTTCCCTGCCAGATGAGCCCCCCATGCATAGTCTGATGCATCTGTAGTTAGGGTTTGGGTGGCAGGGGTGGTATAAATGGCAGTCCCTTGTTTTGGTGGCAGGCCTCTGCCCACCATAGGAACTCAAGGCGCAGGCAAAGTATGATTGGAATCATTGTTTCCAAGCTGTGACAATGTTGACTCCATAAACTTTTTAAGTACCACTGAAGTTTCTTCATATGCAGTCTTGCATATGGAATTAGAAGAATGCAGGAGGCCATGAACCCCAAGGCTTGCAGTATTTGCCTTGCAGATAGCAGGGTTTTTGTGGCCACCTGTTTGAAGTAAGTCACCAAATGAATTTGCTTTTCTTGTGTAAGGAAAGCCATCTGAGCAGTTGCATTCAAGCTTGCAACCAGAAATGTAATTTTTTGAGAGGGTACCAGTTGAGATTTCTTTTCGTTTATGGTGTACCCTAGACAGGTTAGAACTCTTTTTACAACCGCCAGATGTTTTAGAAGAATGGCCTGGTTTTCTGCCTGAATTAGACAATCGTCCAGGTATGGATATATTTGAATATTTATTTGCCTGCAAAATGCACTTACTGGAGCCAGGCACTTTGTGAATACCCTGGACGCAGTAGACAAGCCAAAGGGCAGTGCAGAGAACTGATAATGCATGCGGCCTGCTTTGAAGCGTAGGTATCTTCTGCAAGATTCCCTGATTGGGATATGAAGGTAAGCCTCTTTTAAATCTAGAGTTGCCAACCAGGCATCCTTGCCTAGCATGGAAAGTAACTGGTGAACAGTCAGCATCTTGAATTTTGGAATGTCCAGAAAGGTGTTTAGAGTAGACAGGTCCAGAATTGGATGCCATGATTTGTCTTTTCTGGGTACCAGGAAAAGTCTGGAATAGAAACCTTGTCCCTTTTCCTCTTCTGGTACTAGTTGAGTAGTCCCCATGTTTAGGAGGGAAAGTACTTGTATGTGAGCCTCTGCTCACTGATTTGGGGGCAGGTCTGGCCATCCGTTTGGAGTTGGCAGAGTGTGGAAATGAAATCTGTACCCCTGGGACACTATATTTAAAGCCCATTTGTCCTGGGTTATAAGTTGCCAGTTTCTTGAATGAAGAGCCAGTTTCCCCCCCAAAGGGGCGACTAAGAGGTAAGTGCTTGGTAATTTTAAAGGGAAGTCATTGAGACTGTTTACCATAGGGTGGTGCCTTGTTGTTTCCAGATTTGGAAGCGGAAGCACCCCATTGCTTAGTTCTGAAAGTCCCTTGGGACTGAAACCTGGTGCTTTTGGAATGTCTGTGTTTGGTTGGAGTGGCTCTGGAAGGAGCTGGAAAGGACCAGTTCTTAGTAGGCCAGTGCCTACTAAATCTAGGAGGTTGTACTTGTAAGAAATTTTTCACAGTTTGCATAGATTTAGCTTTATCTCCCATCTTTTTTAGAACTTCTTCAGTCTTACTGACAAACAGGCGGTCCTGCTGTAAAGGAGCATCCAAAAGTTTTGATTTAACATGATCAAGCAGAGATTGTTCCTTAAACCAAGCATGCCTTCTAAGCACAGACCCAGTAACAGCAGCCCTGCAAAAGGCCTCCGAAGAATCAAAACCACATTGCAAAGTATGTTTGCCAACTTGTTCAGGTGAATGCAATAAATCCTGTAAATCTTTATTCTCCACACAGTCAGAAATCAACATAATTTTCTGTTTAAGCAGTCCCATCATATGCTGTTGATATTATAGCATATGGAATTGACAGTTTAAAGCCCTGATTGCTAAGGTTGCAGAAGTATAAACCTTTTTACCCCATCTATCCAGCGCCCTGGAGTCTCTATCAGAAGGGGTAGGATTTTTGGCAGTAGAAGCCTTAATGCTCTTGGGCCCCTGAGAAATGGTTTCAGGGTCCGCAACAGGATTTTTGAAAAGGAATTTGTGGGAATCAGGAACCCTGTAGTACCTGTCTGGTTTGCTAGGGGCTGGAGGCAAGGAATCATGGGCCATACTGGATTCCGAAAACACATCATCAACAATGTCTAGTACAGGAGGTATAGCTAAAGGCCTATGCTGAGGAAGAAGGAGGAAATCCCTAAGCCTCTTTTTGGATTCAGAGAAATCCTGACTTTCCCAGTGGAAATTCTCCCTTAAGGTATGTAAAGTTTCCCCAAAACAGAAATCCTGAGGCGGAGAAGCAGAGGGAATGGAATCCTCTGCATCAGAGTCCTCATAAGTAGGAATGGACAAATACACATCATTAGAAGAGTCAGAAGAAACAGAGTCCTGTTCAGAAGATTCATAGTCAAGTTCAATCCTAGGCCTCTTGGAGGGGGTGGTTGACTACTCCTGATTAGAGTAATTAGATCTTCAGCCATTTTGATCATTTGTTTTTTAGGCATAGGGGCCTGAACATGTGGTCTGAGCGTCAGTTTTTTAGACATAGATCGAGATTTAGGCCTTAGAACTGAAGTAGGAGTCGTTTAATATGCAAGTCTGTAGGCCTGAATACACCCTCAGAAGCCGGTGCCTGCTCAGCAGCTACAGACCCATCCAAGGTAGAGACATCCACAGGTTCCATATGTGAAGCATCTCCTGGCATACCGGACTCCGAATTGGTTTCAGTAGAGGCCTGCGAATCAGAAGTAGCGGGTATCAGGGCCGGCGAACTGGCGACTGGCTTAGGAGAAGCGTCATTGGCAGTTTTGGACCTCAACGGCCTGTCTCTGTCTTTTTCTTTGCATTTTTTCAGTATTCCGGTAGTCAGATGGCTAACCAATGTCATTTCTGGATAATTAAATCGTGGACCGAAATATTTAGAAGCAAAAATGTACCAACGACGGATACTGCACTGATTAAATAAAGCACAAAATCGACAACAAGGTACGTCGTGGTCAGGGCCTAGGCAAGGAATACAGTACAAATGAAAATCCTTATGAGGTATTTGCTTCCCACAAGTAATACAATTATTAACTTTTACTGACATCGGTAAAGCTAAAGAAAATGTTTCCCCAATGGGGTACTTAGCTTTTAGTTGAAGACTTTGGTTATGAAACTCGAAAACAAAAATTTCAGGAGTCAGCCGACCAGCACTTGCGAACTGCTTCTGCTTTGGGCACCGTGCAGCAAGAAAGACTGATGTAATGGCGTCGGCTGCATGTTTTATACCCCTGATGACCTGACATCATGGAAGAAGGGACAGCAACTGACGCAGGACCCAAGACTTTGTTAATCAGGCCGACTGAGGGCAACCTGCCAGCAGATTACCCAAATGTAATGACTGCAGCAGTGAAACACGATGAACATCACACCTCTAACAGTAGTCCCAATAGTCAGGGATTTGGGATGTATGTAGACAACCTAGCTTTTGACCAACATGTGTCTAAGGTAGTAAGGAAATCTTATGTTGCTCAACTTATAAGCAGGGGTATGGCATCTAGGTCATAGGAAGTCTCAGCTCTTATCAGGTCCATTATTGAGTAAAATGCCTCTTCATTGTGTACATTACCAGGCACTTGCAACAACTGGAATGTCCATACAGCATTATCAACATGTCCTATGTGGACTGCCTCAAATCCTGCCCCTAGATTCTATCTCCTACAGACTGTTGAGGGGCAATCTATGTCTGGCATACAAGGCATCCTTGAATTCTGCTCTGATAAACCTGTTGCATATCCACAAAACAAACAACATTAGAGCTGCCCTATCCAGGGACTTAAATCTTGCTTACAATAAAAATAGCACATGTTGGAGGGACAGGCATATCTGTCAGAAAATACCCCTTCTTAAACAGGCTTCCAGTCCATGTGACATAAAGTTCTTCCCCAACCCAATTCAAGTGTAACCTTGACCAGTAGATGGGAAATCGGAAATTCAGCCCTGGTCTATGTATCTACTGAACAGAGACAACCTGTAATTGATTGACCACCCATGCCCTGACTTACATATACCCTTAACATAACATTTAGGGTACCAACATTTTGTTGTATACAGTTGGGATGCATGGCTAGGCTTTTAAAGGTCCCTGTGGTCATTAGTCTAGTATAAAACTATAAACCTTTGAGAACCTTAAAATAACTGTATCAGATCATGCAATAGTAAATACCTAGCTGCAGGTTAATGATGCAAAAATGAGACACTAGTACACTCCTATTTATCTATATGAGTAGTGGATATGATTTCAGTATTATTAGGGAAGACAGAACGTTTTTTAGAAGACAGAGCTAGCCATGAGATAAAATGAAAATAAGATTTAAAAAAGGTGGAAATAAAGGCAAAAATATGGGAAATAAGTAATTGAACTTACTTAAAGTGGTTGACAAAAGTTAAAGTATTGCAGAAGAATAGCAACCTCATAAAACAAGAAGAGGAACCTTTATGGAGTGATAAAGGGAAAATAAGGGAGTACTTGGATACTATCGATGAGACTACAAAGGTTGCTTTTAAGCAAAGTTTTTTTTTAATTAAGCAACTATTTCTGATAGTAACTTTACAGTGCAAGAACTTTTAGCACAATGACCTGCAACAGAAAGTAGAAAGTGTTGTAGCCAAATGTAGGAAGTCTACAACAATAAAAATTAACAGAGAGCCTATAGAGACATTACACATATTTAGGATATTTCATGAAAATCTGTATAAAGCAGAGGAATGATGCCAAGGTCAGAGGAAGTTTAGGCTCAAAAACGAAAATTTAAGATACAAAGAAAGGAGTTACAAATGGTGGTGCACAATAACTGTGTCAACACAGAAGTCTCCAAGAACACATGATATTCCTGCAGAAATCTGGAAGTCGGGAGGTAAGAAACTGATAAAGATTTGGAAATATTTTAAATAAGCAGTGGGTACAAGTATCCTGGAAGAAAGCTGTGGTCTCTATAGTACCTAAAGAGGGCAAAGACTCTTAAGAGCTGGATTCATATAGACCCACTTCAACTTTATACCATGATTATACAGTGTTTCTGTCTTTACCAGCTAACAGAAAGGGAAGGGTGTACAAAGCTGACAGAGATGGACAATTGTTATTTTGTACAGGGAAGGCAGATGTTTGATAACACTACTATAATAATAATAATAATAATAATAATAATAATAATAATAATAATAATAATCCAGAGGGAAGCAAAGTATAAGAAAAAAGTTCTACTGTTAGTGGGTCTTGATGCAAAGAAAAAACATTCAGTACAGTCATATCGGACTTTATGAGGAGACCAATGGTTATATTTGCAATCTCTGATAAAATAATGTAATTAAGAAGGAGGATATATGAAGGGTTGGAAGGAAAAATTAAGGTGAGAAGGTTTCTCTGTGACAGGCTGTGTTTGGGCAGGGGAACCAGGCAATGTTGTATTTCCCCACTGTTATCTGCTTTATATTTAGATCCACTGGCAAAGAAAATAAGAGATTTATTGGTTCAAGGATATAACTGGTATGGTAGCTTCATTTCCGATGATATAATTTTGTTCTTGATGAAAACAAAACAAACAAAAAAAAAACATGTTGGTGTTATGGAGCATCTTGAGACAGTTTGAAGCATTTTTGGGATACAAAGTAAATGAAGGGAAATCATACTTTCATAGTTTGGTACTAGGCTATCTGCCCTGGGGCATTTATAAGCCTAGCCATAGTGATGTGGCTTTCGCCACCCCATGTAATGGTACAAAAGTGTACAGAATAGATTTAGAATATTGTGCCTCTGTCTAGTAGTGACACAGTGAAGACCCCCTTCCATAATAGAATTAGTTTACTGTGCCTCTGTCTAGTAGTGACACAGAGATGACCCCTGGGGTAAACCTACGATCTCCCATCCAATCGTCAAGATTTCTCTTGAAGAGAGTCAGTGAGGGGCTCTGCCTAACATGAACTGGGATTCTGTTCCAGAGTATGGGAAGCCTCTGAGTTATTAATCTGTCCCTCCAGCATGTCCTATTCATATTTGTGCTGAGGTTCAAATCTTTAGCTCTCGTGGTTCTGATGGATTTGGATTTTTGGAGGTGGAGCATGTCCATCAATTCCTGATTGGACATGGCCTTGTACGTCAGGCACAGATCACCTCTGAGTAGGCGGTATGCTACTGAATAGAGTTGGAGTTTCTTTAGTCTGGCAGCATATGACATATGTTGGAGACCCTTGATCCTCTTGGTGAGGTACTTTTGGGGTCTCTCTAGCTGTTGCAAGTGCCGGGTGAGGTACATACCAAATGGGGCATTGTACTCAATCATGGGCCTGATAAGGGAGGAGTACAGGGGCACAATGACCTCCTTTGATCTGGATGTGAATCCCTTCATGATAAGGTGGGCAAGGTAGAAAGTCTTTCTAACCACTTTGGCAACGTGGGTGTCAAATGAGAGGTCACTATCGACTTGGGTCCCCAGGTCTCTGATTACTTTTTCCGTACTCAGTGGGTTACCGCCTATGTGATAATTTGTGGCCACTTTGTTTTTCCCAAAGGGGATAACTATACATTTTTTGGCATTTAGTTTAAGGCCATGACTCCGACACCAGTTGTCCGTTTCAGTGAGGCCTTTCTGTAGAATGTATGTGTCAGCTGGTGTATCGACTATGGTGCCTAGTTTGCAGTCATCTGCGAACTTTGTCAGCCACAACCCTCCCATGTTTGCTTTCACATCTGAGAAATAAATGCCAAACAAGAGGGGTCCCAGGACAGAGCCCTGTGGGACACCACTTGTCACTGGCTTTGAGTCTGACATGGCTCCAGCGATTTTGACTTTATGGGTTCTATCTTTTAGCCAGTTTGCCACCCATCTTGTGACATATGGATTTACATTTAAGCTGTTGAGCTTGTCTATGATGCCAGAGTGGGGTATTGTGTCGAAAGCTTTAGCCAAGTCCAGGTAGGCTGTATGGACTGCTTTGCCCTCGTCAATGGCTCTAGTGACTGTTTCGAAAAAGTCAACCAGGTTTAAAAGGCAGGATCTGCCTTTTACAAAGCTGAACTGGGTGGGATCAAGTGTCTGTAAGTCCCCAATGTCTCTGTTTATTAGTTCCATAATGATTCTTTCAATAGCTTTGCAGACTAGGCTGGTTAAGCTTATGGGGCGGTAGTTACCAGGGTCAGTAGAGGTGCCTCCTTTGTGGAGTGGGACTACTGTTGCTGTACGCCAGTTTTCAGGTACATATCCTGTAGTAAGGCTAAGGTTAAATAGCATTTTTATGTGTGGGTTTAGCTCCTCTTGGAGTTCACATAGCACACAACCCAGGATACCGTCAGGTCTCATTGATGCTGTGTTTTTAGCTTTGCTGAGGGCGGTTCTCACCTGGACATCTGAGATGACAGGGAGGTTACATTCAGCTGGGATAAGTATTTCTTCTTTTGGGGGTGAGGGAGGGGAGAAATTTGCACTGAACCTGTCTGCCAGAATGTTGGCAATATCTGTGGGTTCAGTGTATTTTTTGTCATTGTGAACTAACTCTGAACATATCTGAGGGTTTCCGCCCAGGTTTCTAACATAGCTGAAGAAGGCCTTGTGGTTATCTTTAGTGTCCATAGCGATTTTTCTCTCAAAGGTGGCCTTGGATGTTTTTATGAGAGAACGTAGCTTTCTACTAGTGCTGATCAGAGATGCCTTCTCTTTATGGGATTTTGCTCCGTCGTGCAGTAGCTTCCTTTATTTGTTATACAATTTGTTTATGGCTGGGGTCCACCAGACAGGACGCCTGCCCTTGGTGGAGAGGGTCTTGGTTTTATTTGGGATTGCATGATCCATGCATTCTTGGAGATGTCCGTAGAAAGCATTTGTGAAGGATTCTGCATTGTGGGATGTGGTTTTCACTGTCCCAGTGGGCTTAAAGGATACCATCTCAGTTTTAAGAAGTGTAAAGTCGGCTTTTGAGAAGTTTTTCACTGTAGTCTTTTGTGTTGGGGTGGAGGTGGGATATGTATATCCAGGGTGATTAGTTTGTGGTCAGATCTCACTAGTGAAGGTATACTTCCGGTGTGGAGCACTTTGTCCCCATGTTTGTGATGATCAGGCCTAGTATATTATCTCCCCTTGTGGGAGAGGTGACTAGCTGTTCCATTGCATTTGAATTTATGAATTCCAGGAACCTTTGGGCTAGGGTGTTTGGGCTAGAATAATGCACCCAATCTATGTTAGGGTAGTTGAAGTCTACCAATATGATGGTGTTTGGTGAGACATTCATATCCTCCAATGTCTTCAGGAAGGCTGAGTGGGGTTCCTGAGATTGGGAGGGTGGTCTGTAACATGCTACCAGTTGTATAGCAGTTTTGCCTATGGTTAGTTGCACCTGGATGGTCTCTGATGCTTCATGTGTTGCCACTAACCTGGAGGTGTGGATGTCCTTGATGAATATGGACACTCCCCCTCCCTTTTTGGTTTGGCCCGAGTTTTGGGGCCGAAAAGCATGATATGAGGTATAGTCTGGTAGCGCTGGGGTGCTCTCAGGAGCCTTGAACCAGGTTTCAGCTACTGCACAGACGTCGATGTTCTCCATACTGAGGAGTGCATCGAGTGCCTGCATCTTGAGATTTAGACTTTTGGCGTTGAGCAGCATTACCCTTAATTTTTTTCCATTTTTGTTTTCTAAGGAGGTGGGTTTGTCTTTTGAGCCTTGCCTAAAAAAGGCACTATGGGGGAGGCAAGAGCCTTAGCCAATATCCGGAAGCCCAGTGGTGACAGATGCAAGCCGTCCTTTGCGAAGCAGCGTGGCTTGTCCAGCATGTCATCCCAAGCAGACAGACATTGGATCCCCTAGAATGACACCAGTATTTGAGCCAATTATTAAAGCTGGTCATCTTGTCTTTGTATTGTGGCATCATTCTTGGTGAAGGCAAGATGCTGCTCAGGGTCAGGGTCATACCAGCCTGGGCTACATAATCAGAGAGCTCCTCTATGTCTCTTTTCATGTAGTCTAGGGAGGTACATCTCAGGTCATTCACGCCGGCATGGACAATGATGGAGTCATATTTGTACTTGCTTTGGAGTGACCTGAGTGCGTGTGTTATGTGGCGGATCCTAGCTCCCGATAAGCAGCTCACCGTTACCCTCTCCTTGTTCAGCCTGGTAAGCGGAACGTCAGTGTGTCTGACTATAGAGTCACCTATTACTAGTGCATCAGGCATGATGTTTGGCCTTCAGGGCTGTGATTGTTTGACACACTGATTTCTTGAAGTATGTGATGCATGTGTTATGTTTTGAGGTGGTGGATTTTTGGGTGTCTAATTTGGGAGCCTCTGTTGTTTTGGTAAGTTTTTTGTTAGAGCCTCCGAGTATGTCTTTTTGTTTTTATGTGTTTGGTTTGCAGTTGTGGTAGATCTATGTGGGACTGGGTTTGGTGTGTGTGTGGTTACCTTCTCCTCCTGTCTGGTCTTGCCAGTCCTGAGTTGAGAGAGTTCAGCCTCCAGTTTGGCTATATAGTTGCATCTCTCACATGTATTTGTGTTTGTTGGGAGGAGGAGAGGGTTGTCTGTGTACATGAGACAATTGTAGCATTGTCTCAAGATTCAAGATTAACCAGCTGAACTGGAGAGGATGCCAGCAATCCACCACTCGACATGCTAGAATATTGTAAGGGAGTGCTGTGCCTTTAAGGGAAGTGGGTACTCACAGGGAAGGTAGGTGGATGTAGTGCTTACTTTAGTTAGCGAGTGCTTACTTAGAAGAGAGGTTTTGAGAACAAGTGCTAGGCTATAGCGGTAAACTATGTACCCAAGCATGAACTGGTTCAGGTAAATCAGTTTACAAAGGATTCTGTTATGGTAGCTAAGGATATGTGTGAAGAAACTTAGCAAAAGATAATACAAAAAACTCAACATACATCCACCAACTTTTTCTTACTTATTTTTATGAAAGCTTTTAAAAAACTTTTTACAGTTAAATTATTTGAAAAAATATTTATTGACATATATTTATTTTATGCAACATATTTCATGCAAGTATATTCTATACAATTATTTTTTGAGTGTGTATTTTTAGTGTTACTTTTAAGTGTGTATTAACAAGTATGTGCTCCTTTAAATGCTGCTGGTCTAGGCATGGTGCCTCTTTCTGTGGTTTTAAAAAGGAAGGAAGTTACTATTTTTACAGTTTCTAATGAAGTTCCTGTGTTGTGGAATGAAAGCACTAAAACTGTGGAGAATAAACTTTTGTCTGGGACTACTGGTGTGGCATTTTTATTATTTTTAAGTTTACACGGTACGCTGTTTTTTGGTTTATTTTAATACAAAAATTGAAAAACTGGTGATCTTGAGATTATGTACATGGATAGTAAGATAAAAACAACGAAAATGTTAAGTACCCCTACAAGTCAGGTATATTTTTATCAACCAGAAGAGAAGTTGCAGATGATTATCAATAAAGAGCAGGGATGGGAAAGGGACAAGAGTTAAGTGATACAAGCTGATTCTCGCCAACAGAACAAGGTGGTTAAAGAGGGTCTACTTGACATGATGAAAATGTCAGTAGACTGACATTCATGAGACAGAGACGAGAAAACCGAAGTTTCATATGAGTGAAACTTCACTATACCAAGTTCAGAAGACTGAATGTACTGCCCTGCACTATCCTCTCTCATCTCCCATTATTCTCCCTCCAGACCTCTCCGAAGCTCTAAGCAAGACCTACTACAAATCTACAAATCCAAGTCTAAATTTGGACGCAACATGTACAGCCCACTATTGCCTGGAATAGGCTCCCACTAGAAATCAGGACCCTTAAACATCCTAAACAATTTAAGACAGCCACCAAAGAGCACTTTAAAAATCACTGGTCTTGCCGCTGCACTCTCCCTCCTTAAAGATCCCCTACTTCCCATACCTTAATCTACTTTCTGCACTTAACTCACTCTTCTCACTAGCTCTCTCTAATCTTCCTTGACTACTCTTTCTACTGTCTTCTAAAAACTATTAAGCAAATTGCCTCAGAGAAACATTTTGTTGTAATTGTCTTGCTTTCATTCAACTACATTATGATAAAACTGGGTTTTTGTAACCACTTACCCCAAAAACTATATTCATCTTAATGGCATATTTATTTTTATACATCTTGAAATAGTTTTGCTATACTCCTGATTATTGACACTGTATAACATTGTATTGCTACTTTATGCCTTGTAATAATCCTGTAACACTGCTGTTTAATGCTAATTTATAATGAAAATTGTATAATATGTTGGAGCTTTTCTCCTTGGGCCTTTGAGTTTAACAGGAAATCCACTCATTGCCACACTGTATTGCAATCTCGGAGTTGGCATATCTAAGTTGCAGGGGATTGGGGTGCAGCCCCTCTGCAAAAAAAGTAAAAAAAAAAAATAATTTGTTTTATGGAAATGTAGGTATCTGCAATGAATATTCATGTTGGTGCTGTAGATATCATCATGAATGTTCAATGGGATTTTATTTATTTATTGACATTTGTTGACCGGGAAAGTCCAACTAGGACAGGAGTCCATTTTCAGTGGAGGCCTAGGGAGAAAAGCTCCACAAACACATTATGACTGCACAGCATTTTACAAGAATTTACAGAAATTACAGTACAATACAGTACAATATAACAAAATGAGAAACAGACTAATAAATTGGGTACGTTACAATATCAGAGAAAAAAAACAGTAATTTACAAGATATCAAGATACACACACACACACACACACACACACACACACACACACACACACACACACACACACACACACACTTTTTTTGTAAATATTGAAATAAGTTCATAGGTAGATACTAGGCTATCTGCCCTAGGGCATTTATAAGCCTAGCCAGAGTGTATTTGGCTTCCGCCTCCCTATTAGATTAGCCTACTGTGCCTCTGTAAAGTAGGTCACAGAAGGTACCCTTTTAAGATTAGTTTACTGTGCCTCTGTCTAGCAGGGACACAGAAGAGATCCCAGGGGTGAATTTGCAATTTCCCATCCACGCATCCAGATTTCGCTTGAAGACGGTTAGCGAGGGGCTATGTCTAACATGAATTGGGATTCTATTCCAGAGTGAAGGGAGCCTCTGGGAAATGAATCTGTCCCTCCAGCATGTCCTATTTATTTTTGTGCTGAGGTTTAGGTCCCCGGAGCGTGTAGCTCTAAGAGACTTGGATTTTTTGAGATGGAGCATGTCCATTAATTCTGGGTTTGACATGGCTTTGTACGTCAGGCATAGATCGCCTCTGAGTAGGCGGTAAGCAACTGAGTAGAGCTGGAGTTTCTTTAGTCGAGCTGCATAGGATATCTGTTTGTAGCCCATGATCCTCTTGGTGAGGTACTTTTGGGGTCTCTCCAGTTGCTGCAGGTGTTGGGTAAGGTACATCCCAAAAGGGGCATTGTATTCAATTTTGGGCCTGATGAGTGACGAGTAGAGGGGCACAATGACCTCTCTTGATCTAGATGCGAACCCTTTCGTGATAAGGTGGGCTATATAGAAGGTCTTTCTAACCACTTTGGCAATGTGATTATCAAAGGAGAGATTACTATCTACGTTGGTCCCCAAATCTCTAATTACTTCTTCCGTACTTAATGGATTACCACCTATGTGGTAATTTGTGGGCACCTTGTTTTTCCCAAAGGGGATGACTATGCACTTTTTAGCATTTAGCTTGAGGCCGTGGCTCTGGCACCAAGCATCTGTCTCTGTGAGACCCTTTTGGAGGATGCCTGTGTCAGCTGGAGATTCGATTATGGCCCCCAGTTTGCAGTCATCTGCGAACTATGTCAGCCATAATCCCCCCGTGTTAGCCTGAACCTCAGAGAAGTTTATACCGAACAAGAGAGGTCCCAGGACTGAGCCCTGTGGGACGCCACTTGTAACTGGTTTGGATTCGGACATGGCACCTGCGATTCTGACCATGTGGGTTCTATCTCTGAGCCAGTTTGCAACCCATCTTGTGATAGAGGTTGATATTTAAGCTGGTAAGCTTATTTATGATGCCCGAGTGGGGTATTGTGTCGAAGGCTTTTGCGAGGTCCAGGTAGGCTGTGTGGACTACCTTACCCTCATCTATGGCTTTGGTAACTGTTTCAAAGAAATCAACTAGGTTTAAGAGGCAAGATCTGCCCTTAACAAAGCCGAATTGGGTAGGGTCCAGTGTCTTGAGGCTCCCAATGTCTTTGTTTATGAGTTCCATGATAATATGCTGCATAGCTTTACAGACCAGACTAGTCAGGCTTATGGGGCGTAGTTTCCAGGGTCCGTTGTGGCACCACCTTTGTGGAGTGGGACCACTGTAGCTGTACGCCATTCTTTGGGTACATATCCTGTAGTAAGGCTAAGTTTGAACAGTGACTTAATGTGAGGGTTCAGTTCTTCTTGGAGCTCGTGTAAGACACAGTCTGGGACACCGTCCGGTCCCATAGATGCTGTGTTTTTTGCTTTGGAGAGGGCAGCTTTCACCTGTGCATCTGTGATGTCAGGGAGGTTACATTCAGTTGGGATAAGCATTTGCTCCTTTGGGGGGGAAGGGGGGGGAGTTTGCGCTGAATCTGCCTGCCAGGATGTTGGCTATGTCTGTAGGTTCGGTATATTTTGTACCGTTATGCAACAATTCAGAGCTTATCTGGGAGTTTCCGCCCATGTTCCTGACATAACTAAAGAAGGCCTTGTGATTATCTTTAGTGTCTAGGGCAATTTTTCTTTCGAAGCTGGCCTTTGATGATTTTATGAGGGATCGAAGTTTCTTGCTAATACTGATCAGAGATGCCTTCCCTTTTTGGGATTTTGCTCTGTCATGTAGTAGCTTCCTCCTTCTGTTGTATAGCTTATTTATGGCCGGGGTCCACCAGACCGGTCTCCTGTTTTGGAGGAGTGAGTCTTGGTTTTATTTGGGATAGCATGATCCATGCATTCCTGCAGGTGCTCATAGAATGCATTTGTAAAGGATTCTGCGGATTGGGCTGTATTATCCTCTGGCCCAGGGGCTTTGAAGGATTCCACCTCAGTCTTGAGAAGTGCAAAGTTGGCTTTTGAGAAATTCTTTACAGTGATTTCCTTGGCTGGGTGTGGGGACGGGATATGGATGTCCAGGGAAATTTGTTTATGGTCTGATCTTACCAATGAGGGGTTTACCTCTGGTGTGGAACATACAGTCCCCATGTTGGTGATGACCAGGTCCAATATGTTGTTCCCTCTTGTGGGAGTGGTGACCAGTTGTTCCATTGCGTTAGAGTTTATAAATTCAAGGAACCGTTGGGCGAGGGTGTTTGGGCTTGAGTAGTTTTCCCAGTCAATGCTTGGGTAGTTGAAGTCACCCAATAACATAGTGTTTGGAGAGACCTTCATATTCTCCAGTGTTCTCAGGAATGCCAAGTGGGGTTCCTGTAATAGGGAGGGTATTCTGTAGCAGTCTACAAACTGAAAGGCAGTTTTGCCCGCTGTTAGTTGCACATGGATGGTTTCCGATGCTTCGTTCAGTGCCACTAACCTGGAGGTGTAGGTATCTTTGATGAATATAGATACCCCCCCTCCTTTTGTGCTTCAGTCCGAGTTTTGGGGCCGAAACGCATGGTATGAGTTATAACCTGGTAGTGCTGGGGCGCTCTCAGGAGCCTTGAACCAGGTTTCTGTTACTGCACAGACATTGATTTTCTCCATACTGAGGACAGCCTCGAGTGCGTGCATCTTGAGGTTTAGACTTCTGGCATTGAGTAGCATTACCTTTAGTTTTTTATCCTTGGGTTGTCTATGTGAGGTGGGTTTGTCCTTTGAGCCTTGCCTAAAAAAGGCACTATAGGGGTGGCAAGAGCCTTGGCCAGTATACGAAAGCCTAAGGGTGACAGGTGCAAGCCGTCCCTAGCGAAGCAACGTGGCTTGTCGAGCATGTCATCCCAGGCAGACAGACACTGGATCCCCTTTGAATATCACCAATACTTTAGCCAATTGTTGAAACTGATCATTTTGTCTTTATACTGTGGCATCATTCTTGGTGAGGGCAAGATGCTACTCAAGGTCAGAGTCATACCAGCCTGGGCTACATGGTCAGAGAGCTCCTCTATGTCTCTTTTCATGTAGTCCAGGGAGGTATGTCTCAGGTCATTCACACCAGCATGGACAATGACTTGCTTTGGAGTGACCTGAGTGCTTGCGTTATGTGGTGGATCCTGGCACCTGACGGGCAGCTTACAGTGACCTTTGCCTTGCTCAGTCTGGTGAGTGGGATGTCAGTGTGCCGGACAATAGAGTCCCCTATAACAAGTGTATTTGGTGTGTTGTTTGGCCTTAAGGGCTGTGACTGTGAGGCATACTGATTTTGTGAGATTTGTGATTCGTGGGTATTGTTGAGGGGTGGCTGTTGCTTGGATATCTGCTTAGGAGGTCTTTGCTGTTTAGGCAAATTTTTATTTAGAGCCTCCGGGTATGTTTTTGTGTGTTTATGTGTTGGGTATGCAGATGCAATAGGTCTGTGTGAGACTGGATTTGTGGTGTGGGTGGTTACCTTTTCCTCCTGACTGACTGTGCTAGTCTTGGGTTGAGAGAGCTCTGCCTCCAGTTTGGCTGTGTAACTGCATCTCTCACATGTATTAGAGTTTGTTGGAAGGAGAAGAGGGTTGTCTATGTACATAAGGCAATTGTAACATTGCCTCAAAATTCCCAGATTCACCAGCTGGACTGGAGAGTAACCTTGAAACTGACCCTTGGACATACCAGATTAGTATAGGGAACTGTTTTTTTACTGATCAGATTAGGGAAGGGAACTGATTTTTCACTTGATCAGGAAGGACCAATCGGGAGCCTAATACTTATGAGAAGTCAAGGAGGGTGTAGTGCTTTAGTTAGTTTGTGTTTCCTTATAAGATCTGAGCAAGTGCAGGGCTTTAGAAAGAGAATAGAGTGATTACTTTGAGAGTTTGAACAGTTCTAAGGGAAAAAGTGAAGAGCAGACTTTGAGACTTTCCTTTAGCCCAAGCAAGCACTGGCCTTCTAGAAACTTCCAAACAGTTCAGAACAGCAAATCTGTAACTGAACTTTCTTAACTTTCAGAAAGTGGGAAAAAAGCAAGATTTTTTTTTGTTTTTTTTTTCTTTTTGTTGTAGTTTAAAGGTAGCAGAGATACACAAGCAGCAAAATAATCACAACAGTGCAATAAATGACCCCACACTTGAGTGCTAGGTCAAAATCAGGTAAAATGCAGTTTTTAGAGAAAAAAACGATTTTAAATTAAGTGCAACACAGGAAATGCAGTAAACAGGCTCTAGATGTGTTCCAAGTACTGTTACTGTTACAGATATAAACTTTAGCAAGCCAGAAAATGCCAAAAAAATAGGCGGCAAAGCAGTAAAACTTAACAAAAAAATCAGAAGAAAATACTTAAAATCACAAAAGTGGCTCCTTTTCTTCTCTCAGTAGATTTTTTTTGAAGTTGTATGTTTTGTTTTTTACGTAAAACATAAAAAAAAATCCTTGATCTCTCTCTCTTAAAACCTGGCTGCCTCGTGGTTTTGGCATCTTTTCAGGCTTGCTAGTTGTTGCTGAAGTACCTACCAAGGGGAGAAAACGCTGAGAGAAGAAAAGGAGCCACTTTTGTGATTTTAAGTATTTTCTTCTGATTTTTTGTTGTTTTACTGCTTTGCCACCTATTTTTTGGCATTTTCCGGCTTGCTAAAGTTTATATCTGTAACAGTAACAGTACTTGGAACATATCTTGAGCCTGTTTACTGCATTTCCTGTGTTGCACTTAATTTAAAATCTTTTTTTTTCTCTAAAAACTGCATTTTACCTGATTTTGACCTAGCACTCAAGTGTGGGGTCATTTATTGCACTGTTGTGATTATTTTGCTGCTTGTGTATCTCTGCTACCTTTAAACTACAACAAAAAGAAAACAAAAAACAAAAAAATCTTGCTTTTTCCCACTTTCTGAAAGTTAAGAAAGTTCAGTTACAGATTTGCTGTTCTGAACTGTTTGGAAGTTTCTAGAAGGCCAGTGCTTGCTTGGGCAAAAGGGAAGTCTCTGTGTTCACCAGTGGGAGTGGTTAACTCTGAACAGCCTGCCTGTCCCTGGAGGAGTGGTTACTACCTAAAAGCTGTAGTTTTATTGGCCATTTTGGGTCAATTCTAAACTCCTTGATCTCTCTCTCTCTTAAAACCCGGCTGCCTTGTGGTTTTGGCGTCTTTTCAGGCTTGCTAGTTGAAAGTTAATGAAGGAAAAGATCACTAGAAGGTTAGTGTTAGGTTGAAAGAATTAATAAAGGGAAAGAAAAATCACTAGTGGGGTAGTTTTAAAGGAGTGAGGGGTTAGAATGATAGTTAAGGTTAGTTAGATTTATAGTAAGAGCAGAGTTGTTTAGAGGGAGGAGCATAGGGTGACGTACAAGAGTGGAGGAAGATGCACTCAGGTGGATTATATCCTATGTAGGAGGGTCAGTCTGAAGGACACTGGAGACTGTAAAGTGGTGACAGGGAAAAGTGTAGTTAAGCAGCATAGATTGGTGGTCTGTAGGATGACGTTAGTCATCAAGAAGAGGAGAAGTGTGAAAGCAGTGCCAAGGATTAAATGGTGGAAGTTAAAAAAGGGTGATCGTGAGGTGGAGTTCAGGGAAGAGTTAAGACAGGCACTGGGAGGCAGTGAAGAGTTACCGAATAGCTGGGAAACTACAGCAGAGCTAGTAAGGGAGACTGCTAGAAAGGTGCTTGGTGTGACATCTGGACAGAGGAAGGAGGACAAGGAGATCTGGTGGTGGACTGAGGATGTACAGGAGAGTATACAGAGGAAGAGGCTGGCGAAGAAGAAGTGGGATTGCCAAAGAGATGAAGAAAGCAGACATGAGTATAAGGAGATGAGACGCATGGCAAAGAGAGAGGTGGCGAAGGCTTAGGATAAGGCGTATGGAGAGTTGTATGAGAGATTGGACAGTAAAGAGGGAGAAAAGGACCTGTACCGATTGGCTAGATAGAGGGACAGAGCTGGGAAAGATGTGCAGCAGGTAAGGGTGATAAAGGATAGTGAGGGAAACGTACTCATAAGTGAGGAGAGTGTGTTGAGTAGATGGGAAGAGTACTTTGAAGGGCTAATGAATGAAGAGAATGAGAGAGAAAGAAGATTGGATGATGTGGGGATAGTGAATCAGGAAGTGAAACAGATTAGCAAGGAGGAAGTAAGGTCAGCTATGAAGAGGATGAAGAATGGAAAGGCTGTTGGCCCAGATGACATACCAGTGGAAGCATGGAGGTGCTTAGGTGAAATGGCAGTGGAATTTTTAACCAGATTGTTTAATGAAATTTTGGAAAGTCAGAGGATGCCTGAGGAGTGGAGAAAAAGTGTTTTGGTACCTATCTTTAAGAATAAGGGTGATGTGCAGAGCTGCAGTAACTACAGAGGGATAAAATTGATCAGTCACAGCTTGAAGTTATGGGAAAGAGTAGTTGAAGCTAGGTTAAGAAGGGATGTGATGATTAGTGCTCAGCAGTATGGTTTCATGCCAGGAAAGAGCACTACAGATGCAATATTTGCTCTGAGAGTGTTGTTGGAGAAATACAGAGAAGGTCAGAAGGAGTAGCATTGTGTCTTTGTGGACTTAGAGAAAGCATATGACAGGGTGCCTAGAGAGGAGTTGTGGTATTGTATGAGTAAGTCGGGAGTGGCAGAGAAGTATGTAAGAGTGGAACATGATATGTACAAGGGTAGTGTGACATTGGTGAGGACTGCGGTGGGAGTGACAGATACGTTTAAGGTGGAGGTGGGATTACATCAAGGATCAGCTCTGAGACCTTTCTTATTTGCAGTAGTGATGGACAGGTTGACAGATGAGATCAGACAGGAGGCTCTGTGGACTATGATGTTTGCAGATGACATTGTAATATGTAGTGAGAGTAGGGACCAGGTTGAGGAGACCCTGGAGAGGTGTATATATGCTTTAGAGAGGACAGGAATGAAGGTCAGCAGGGCTAAAACAGAATATATGTGTGTAAATGTGAGGGAGGGTAGAGGAATGGTGAGGATGCAGGGAGTAGAGTTGGTAAAGGTGGATGAGTTTAAGTACTTGGGATCAACAGTTCAGAGTAATGGTGAGTGTGGAAGAGAGGTGAAGAAGACAGTACAGGCACAGTGGAATGGGTGTAGAAGAGTGTCAGGAGTGATTTGTGACAGACGGGTACCAGTAAGAGTGAAAGGGAAGGTCTACAAGAGGGTAGTGAGACCAGCTATGTTATATGGGTTGGAGACGGTGGCATTGACGAAAAGGCAGGAGTCAAAGCTGGACGTGGCAGAGTTAAAGATGTTAAGATTTGCACTGGGTGTGACTAGGATGGACAGGATTAGGAATCAGTATATTAGAGGGTCAGCTCAGGTTGGACAGTTTGGAGACAAAGCAAGAGAGGCGAGATTGCGTTGGTTTGGACATGTGCTGAGGAGGGATGCTGGGTATATTTGGAAAAGGATGCTAAGGATGGAGCTGCCAGGTAAGAGGAAAAGAGGAAGGCCTAAGATAAGGTTTATGGATGTGGTGAGAGAGGACATGCAGGCGGTTGGGAGTGAAAGAGCATGATGCAGAGGACAGGAAGAAATGGAAACAGAAGATCCGCTGTGGCGACCCCTAACAGGAACAGCCGAAAGAAGATGATGATGTTTAAAATAACTTATACATCAAAAAGAGTTTCCTGCTGGTTTTGATAGGTTAAGATTAGGGTAAGCTACAGGGAGGCTCAAGGAAAATAGGATTTTCTCTGTGTAATACGTGGATTTAAAGTTACAGTGCACTATTTGTACGGCATGTGTTCTTATTTTCGATATTGTATTAAATAGCGGGTAAGTCGGTGTTTTATACCTTCATCCTTTTGAAAATTGGTGATTTGTCTTGTCAGGACTATGAAGTTTCGTTTTTTTCATCTTGGTGTTATGAATATAGCTCTACTGATATTTCAATCATGCCAAGTAGACCCATTTAGGGTTTCCTAATTTGAATGGGATACTTTAAAGTTACACAGTTAATGCTATAGAACACAGGCAAGAGGAGGCCAGAATTTACCAGAGGAGTACATAACCCAGAAGGAAAATATAATGGAGTGGGATAGGCTAAGCAAACGTTTGGCTTGCAAATGAGAGACTGTCTTGCCATTCAGGGACTGATAACAGAGTACAAACAAAAAGGGAAACGGGAGTCCTAAGTGAAATAGCGGCACTGGCAATATTTTCGGGTTCCTATTGCATGATCGCAGACGCATTTTGTTGAATGCGTCTTGATCAAACCTAAAAGAATGAAAAGGCAAAATAGCGAAGCGGCTTTTATAGGTTCATAGGTTGGTACTGGGCTATCTGCCCGAAGGCATATATTAGCCCAGCCACGTTGTGCGGTATTCACTGCCCCTTTGGTAGTTCCCTAGACCCTTGTACTAGCAGCTAGTACCCTTGGCCCCTATCTAGATTCTCCGTTGCTTTTCTTAAAGCTGTCTCGCTATGTTAAACTCCTTTAACATAGCAAGACAGTTTGTAAAAAGCAACAGAGATCTTGCTTTCTCTGTTGCTTTTTTCAAAACTGTCTCACTATGTTAAATGGGTTTAACATAGCGAGACAGCTTTAAAAAAGCAACGGAGATTCTCCGTTGCTTTTTTAAAGCTGTCTCGCTATGTTAAACCCATTTAACATAACGAAACAGTTTGTAAAAGCAACGGAGATCTTGCTTTCTCCGTTGCTTTTGGCCACAGCTCTGATGTACCGCATAGGCATACGCATGCACAGTACATCAGAACTGCCGCAGAATACCAGATAGCTGCGGAAGGGCAGCAAGGAGGCATTATACAATGCCATTACTTAAGAAAAGTAATTATTTTTTTTCTTAAATAATGTCATTGTATAATAGCAATAACCCACTTCT
Organism: Protopterus annectens; assembly: GCF_019279795.1. Taxonomy (NCBI): domain Eukaryota; kingdom Metazoa; phylum Chordata; order Ceratodontiformes; family Protopteridae; genus Protopterus; species Protopterus annectens. The sequence continues at coordinate 846,945,730 of NC_056743.1, read as the reverse complement.
GGGGGTGGGTAATGCTGGATTTACCCACGGTTGGCTTTGTTTGGCCACTCGGGCTTCACCCTCGTGACCAAACCACATCAACCATGGGTAAATCCAGCATTACCCACACCCAGGCGTGGGTTATTGCTATACTCACTTATCTTTTATTCTATTCTTGTTTATTCACCTATTGATTTCCTCTTCCTTCTCTTCTCTGTGTCATGTAATCTTACACTATTCCTTCCTAAAAAAAAAAAAAAAAACTCAATAGTTATTTCAACAGTGTTTTGTCAAGTACTGGAACAGACCTCATGTACTGTATTTTCCTGTTATGTTTTTATTTCTATTCCAGAATGTAATTATGTGATTTGATACTAACATACCCCACGCAATGTGTTTTTACAGCTGATGACTTTGTTTATGTTGCTATTTTTTATAAGCATGTAATGTATCTGGAGCTTTTCTCCTCGGATCTCCACTGAAAATGGGACTCTGGCTCAGTTGAACTAACCTGGTTAACAAATGTCAATAAATAAATAATAAATAAATAACTTCTGTATTTCTAATTTGGACTCCCCTACAGTTGTCTGAGGTGAAATTGCTCAAACAGCAGTAGTAAGAAGAAGAAAAAAAAGGACAAACTGTGTAACGCCGAACACTGTTTCCCATAGAAATCATTGATGGTGCTGTTAAGTATGTGCTAGCAATGATTCACTTGTTTTGTGAGATCTCTCCTTTATTCAAGTTGGTGCAACCGTGGAGTTGGTATATATAAGTTAGAGGTCCCTCCTCTTGAAAAAAAAAAAAAAACAATTATATTTGATTTTTTTTTGCCCTTCTGTGTTTTGGGCATTTTTTTTTTTTTTTTTTTTACCATTTGGCTCAGTGACATTCGGGAAGTCTGCATTTCATAGCAGAACCACAGAAAATGACTGAAAATAAGTTTGACAAACCACAGTGAAAAAAGATAACGCAGGGACTCCAACTGTATAAACCCAAAAGTAACAAGTTCATAAAACACATAGTAAAGTGTATAATAAACTCTTAGACTTAAATCTTTTACAACATTAAAACTCCAAGAACACGAAGAAATAAGTATTAGCACTTTTGTTTTAATTAATGCAAAACTTCACCAGATAATTTGAAACGTCATTTACTCAGGTTTATATACTTCAACATACATCATGTGACTGCTGAGCCCCCCTCCCCCATTTAATTAAACTACATTACATTGTTTAAAGTGCTATTCATACCTTTAAACCACAGTTTACATTGTAAATTGAATTACAAAGTATCAAATCGAAGTATCATACAAAAAAATAATTTGCAAAGATAAAAACATCATATCACACTACCTATCCATCGCTTTCAATTTTAGCAAACAAAAAATCAAGGTTTGTTCATTAAGACCTGGCCACATACTGGCATTTAACAAAAGCTGTCAATACTTCTCATTTTTTTGATAATAATGGCCAAGGTCCACCTCCGCCTCGTGTGTTCAAATCATTTTTCCCTATAATACGAAATTTAAAGCTATGCCCGGGATATTCAAGGATAAGTTTTGCAAGGGCATTGTTAACTTTATTCTTTTTTTAATACTATAAATATGTTTGTAAACTCTGTCTTTTGAGTTTATGTTCTGTTTTCCTTGTATAGTATCCTGGACTTTGCTGGAACACAGCTACATATACCACACCAGTTGTTTTGCAATTGAACACACCAGGACACTTAAAAACAAGTTAATTTATCTTAAATTCTGTCCCTACTACAATGAATTTATATATGGAACAATTTCTACAATTCTTCATGCTGCTCACTATTGTTCTATTCACTCTAATAATATCAAACCTTTCCGCTTCATTCTTTAAACTGTGTCTATTTTTCTATACTACTAAGGGTCTTTCACCAGCTTTACTAAGGATCCGTCTGTCTTCGCTCAAAATCAGCCAGTGCTTCTCAATAATATGTTTAATAGCTTCCCTCACTAGCTATGCTATAACTGGTTATCACAGAACATTTGCAACTTTTATTACACACTGTTAGGGTATTACTGGAGTCCGTAGAAACCACTGGCCTAAAATTTTGTTCATCCCCACTCCATGTGTAATGTCATAATTTCTACCAGCAGTGAGGACTGGAATAAAGAACCCCCTTTCCCTCGTATTTGTAACCTCATACATCAGTGAATCAACAAAGGCAATAGGATATCCCCTTACAAGAAAAATACTTTTATATTAAAACATTTGTTCAAAAATCTTTGAATAGTGAAATCATACAGGCAGCTCTTACAAACTGCACCTTTACTGCAGCCCGTTTTTGAAATTGTGGGTGTGAGCTCATATAATGCAAATATGCATTTGAGTAAGTAGATTTTCAAAAAAATGTAGGATGTAAACTTCCTTTTTGTTGTATCCTTTTTTTAAAAAAAATGTCTAAATAAGTTATTCTATCCTTATTACTTTCATAAATGAAACTTAGGAAACTAGTATTGTGGTTTAAACAGTTTACAAATTCTCCTATTTGTTCTTTACTACCATCCCATACAATAAAATTTCATCCAAAGAGCGGGTTTAAAAATCTACAAAAATTCATGTAGGGGGAGTGCAACAAAAACTCCTACTGAATCACTGTGATGTTTGCAGCAAGCATAGTGAGCCCATTGCCACCCCTTCATGTTGCAGGATGTGTTTCCCTTCAAATACTAAGAAATTATTTTTTAATGGGTCCCTATTACGTTATCGAAAACGCATTCTGTCAAATGCCTTTTCACCGAACTGTAAATAGGGAAGAGGCAAAATAGCAAAGCAGCTTTTCAGCAAATTCTTTCCCTGGGAAAGAAGTCGCTTGGCCGCTTCGTTAGTTTGCACTGTAGTTAGGTCTCGGAGTGTGGTCTCACAGGCTCCCGAACGTAAATGTGCAATAGTTACTGTCCTTAGGGTTAGGGTGCGGGTTAAGGTAAGTGCATATCTAGTAATGTATTTAGCATACACTTTAGGGTTAGAAGTAGGGTTTAGTTAAGTGTATATATGTTTACTTTTTGTGGGGGGTAGAAGTAGGGTTAAGTTAGGTGGATATATGTTTTCAACTGTTTACTTTTTATTTTGAGTTAGAAGTAAGGTTAAGGTAGGTGTGTATGTGTTTTAACTGTTTACTTTTTTTTTTTTTTTTTGGAACAGCGATTTCTTTCCCTGGGAAAGAAATCGCTGTTCTGAGCTGTCGATATTTTCAGCTTTCAGTGAAATGGGGTCGGTCATTCGTCGTTCGTTGTTTTCAGCGTTCGATGACGTGATATATATACCCTTTTTTAACGCCAAACATAAAAGTGCTTTGTATGTGTTTATTTTCTCTTGGGATAACCCTTTATCATACAAATATTAAACAAAACAATCCACCCCAATATTATGTGGAATAGTGGTGTACAAATCTTTGACATCTATAGTGACAAAGATGTACTTTTCATCATATTTAAGTTGGTTAATTTTTGCTAGAAAATCTCAAGAGTCCTTACATGTTTGGGTCTCTTGGTAAACAAATGTTTTTAATTTTTCATCAAGAAACTTAGCATTAGGGTGTGTGATGGAACCCTCCCATCAACAACTGGACGCATGGGAGGATGGTCAATGCTGTTACGTATTTTTGGAATTCCAAAAATACTTGGTACTGTAGAACAAACCACATTTAAAAATTTATATTCTTCTATTTCAATTTCACGATCAGTACACATCACTTAAAACATTTTTTATTCTTCTGTAAGCTGTGTTCATTTCATTTAATGAAACATTTGAATAACTATCATCAGACAATAAATCCAACATCCTGCCTCAAGCTTGTGAACTGTCTAGTGTGGACCTAACCTTTAAATGAGGTTATATTCTTATATATGTAATAGTTAAATACATCATTCCTATACTACTTCCCTCCTGAATCGAGGGTGGTGGAAACAGATGGGCTAATGCCAAGAACAGCAGTTGGTTCAGAGAAATACTGCAACAGCACAGATGCAAATCAGTGCCAATAAAGTTTGAGACTGAGAAAATGACAAAGTTAAGGCTGTGCTTGACTTGCCTTCAATCTGGAATTAAGCTCCCCAGATCACACTGGAACCAGTGCGGATACAGACATGCAGAATGGTCTCAATATAGAGTATGAATTTTCCCTCTTGATGACATTTGTCCAACCCAGAGCAGGGGTCAATGCCAACATGAAAAAGAGCAGGGAATAAAGAGCACACACACTCTAACGTGCAGCCACAACTGATAACAAAATCCTATAGAGCTGGTGAGAGATCTTGACTGAGATAAAATGTTTCAACTGTGATAAAAAGAAATATTTATATATCAACAAAACCATCTCAAAGGTGCACATTTCAAGTAGAATGCTAAGCATTGCTAAAAACCCATAGGTAACTAACTATACGTGCCTGTATAAGACAACTACACAAATTTACTGTCCATTTTAGGCAGAAAGAGAGAGAGAGAGACTCAAATCTGTATGTTGCATCTAACAATGAAGCCAAAGAACGTTTAATGTTTAATGAAAAGTAGACTTTGAGTTCAGAAATTATACGTAAACTAAAAATAAAGGAAACTAATAATATCTGTGCAACAGGAATCTAAATAAGAAAATAAAGAATGTTGTGGAAAAAGGAAGCAGATGAGTTAAACTTTCAAATGCTGTCCTTGAAACAGGAATTTCCATTGTTGGAGTTTACCAAGAGAACAGGCAAAAAGAAAATAACAAAAACACTAACAGAAATACTCAATTTTACCTCAAAGGTAAAAACATGGGTCTGTTTAAAGATGCAACTGTATCTTATGAGCGGCAAAAGTGATCTGGAGAGGGGTCTTTCTTCACACAGAATTATGGGTAAACGGGAAGACAAAGAGTCTGTAGCCTGAGAGATTTTGGGTGGATAATCTGGTCAAATCCTTCAGGTCTCAAGTCCTATGGCTAGAGGAAGACTGATCTTATCAGATGATGCAGTTAGTTTGTCAAGACTCAAATGATTCATAAGACTCAAATGTTTCATACAATGGAATTCATGGAAGGTACAGAATATTGTTGCAAATGCAGAATACTTTATTTACTGTTTTCTAAGCTGAAATGCGAATCATGAGCTAACATCTCTAATTTAATTTTTAAGACAATTTGGAAGCAGCCACATTAATCATACTAAAAGGCTAATATATGCAAGTTCAACAACAAGACTGCCATTTATTGATTTCACCAATAACATGCTTAAGCCAGTACAGGGCAAAGGGGAGCTGGTGCCTATACAGGCACCCAGTGAGTGCACAGCATTGAAACATCTTGAATAGGAAGACAACCGACCGCAGGATGTGTACACAAACAGTCAGACAACCTATACACCTACGGACAATTTAGTGGAATATAATTCACTTACTCATATCGTTAGGGTGTGAAAGGAAACTGAAGCACCCAGTGAATACCCAAACTTACACAAGGAGAACATGCAGACTACTGACAGAAGGAACCCCAACTTGAGTACCAAACTGAAGAACCCAGCTCCTGTGAAGAGCAGTATTAAATTCATATGTAATGCATATTACCTGCATTGTAACGGCTACAACCTCACTGTCCCAAAACTTTCATTTAATCTTTGTCAATAATTTATTGTACTCTTTCAGTGTTCTGTGTTTGTATATGGAGCTTTTCAGCCTAGGTGTCCAATGAAAATGGCCTAGAGCTCAGTTGTACAACAGGGCCAATAAAACAAAACAAAAAAATCAATAAATACATTTCACTTTCGGGGAAATAAAAGTTCTTTCCAAATAATTATAAAGTTATAACAAATGAACTGAACGTAGTGATAAAATTGACACTAATGAGAACACCACCATTTTTTTATGAACTTCTTCTGATTCTGGAAGGAAAAGTAATGCATGATGCTTCAGAGCAAATGGAACCTTTACACGAAGCAACACTACAATGTTCAGTTTTACATTTTCAAATTCCATGAAGACCTCACTTATGCATTATAAATATAAACCTGCATCTTTTTTTACAAAGACCACCTGAGAAAAAGAAGTTGCATTGTAACACAATAACCTAGCATCCTTCTAGAATATATAGATTGATAAAAGTATTTGTGTAGCTGTAAATGATAGCCATACTGGGGAGTTAAAGATGTAAAGCAAGAGAATATGGAGCTATTTCAGAGGCAACAGTGCATTAAACAATGCAATTTCTGGACATTGCTCCCTCTGGCACAGAGGGATGAAACCTTTATTGTGACCCAATAGACTGGAGTTCAACTAGTGTCTCTGGTGCTTGAGGGAGCTGGTGAAGAGGATGGGATTTAGTAGTCACTGTCAGCTCGCCTATCCTTGGGAGAGAGAGGCAGTTCTGGGTTGCTGCTTGGGTGGCACCTACTGGGAGCTTTGGGCATTGTATCCACAGAGCTTGTACAAAGCATGAGCTGCAGCAGGATATGCACAGTAGCCCTGGACAACACATTCATGGACGCAAATGTGTTTACCTAGGAAATCAGGCAGCAATTGCTGAGATTTGGAGTGCTGTTAACTGGGGTTAGGAAAGTACAATTGTGTACACTTACCATAAATGATGTTTGAGTGTATTCACTGTTGCAGTTATTACATTTGGGTTATCTGCCTGCAGGTAGCCCTCAGTTGGCCTGATTAACAAAGTCTTGGGTCCACCGTCGGTTGCTGTCCCTTCTTCCATGATGTCAGGTCGACAGGGGTATAAAACATGCAGCCGACGCCATTACATCAGTTTTTCTTGCCCCAGATATCAGGTGCCCCCCTAATGGGAAGCAATTAAATATAAAATTACAATGAAATACCTCCAACAAAAAAGCATATATACCAAAAAGGCTTTTAAGCATAGTAAAGGAAAGTAGAGGTATAGCCAAAAGAAGTTAGGGGGCTGGAGGGAGGGTAACCAGGAATGCAACAGTGAAAATACTTGAACATCTACATTTATGGTAAGTGTACACAACTGTACTATGTTCTTCGTGTTTCATTGTCGCAGTCATTACATTTGGGTAGATTCCTAAAGCTGTGGTTGGGAGGAGGAATTTAGATAGCATTAGGACCAGCTATAAGGCCCTGCAAGACTGCAGTGGCAAAGCCAGCTCTGGATTTAGAGAAAATTGACAAATGGTAATGCTTGGTGAAAGTATGTACAGAACTCCAGGTAGCAGCTTCTAGGATGTCCCTGGTAGGGACGCCTCTGAGAAAGGCTGTAGAGGTAGATACAGCCCTGGTGGAGTGAGGTCTGATCCTCTGGGGGATAGGTTTTCCATGGTGCTTATAGCAGAAATGAATGCAATGGCCTATCCATTCAGAAATAGTTTGCTTTGAAATAGCCTTCCCCTCTGCCCCTGCAGCAAATGCTACCAGCAGGTGTCCAGATTTCCTTTGAGGTTTAGTCCTGTCCAAGTAGAATCTGAGTTGTCTGTGCACATCTAAGGAATGCAATATCCATTCTCCTTTAGTTTGTGGATTGGGAAAGAAGGTTGGCAAATGAATGGACTGATTAAGAGCCACACTGGATACCACCTTGGGCATGAAGGATGGATTAGTTCTGAGGGACACCCTGTCCGCATGAAAGATGATGAAAGGCTCCACTGCCATAAGGGCCTATAATTCAGATACCCTTCTTGCTGAAGTGATTGCTAAAAGGAAAGCTGTTTTCCAAGAAAGAAATTTTAGGTCTGCAGTAGCAGCTGGTTTGAAAGGAGGTAGAGTGAGTTTCTCCAAAACAAAGTTAAGGTCCCAGGCTGGGGTTGGAGCTCTCCTGGGTGGCCTTAAATTTTAGCCCCTCTGAGGAACTGCTTGAGCAGTGGATGAGAGAAGGGGGGGTTCTGTGTTATAATGAGCTGAAATGGCTGAGGCGTAGATTTTAATGGAGGAAAAAGACAAGCCCTTGTGAAACATCTCAGTTAAGTATTGTAAAATTTGAGGTAAATTGGGCTCTGCTGTGCTCATCCCTTGAGATTGGTTCCAGGAACAGAATCTTTTTCATTTATTAGCATAGGATTTTCTAGTGCTAGGGCTCCTTGCCTGTAAAATGATATCCATCACAAGTTTACTGAGGGATGGTAAAGGAGAGAATATGTAATTAGCCAGGCTGCAAGGTTCAATGTTAGAAGCTGAGGGTGCAGAATCTGGTTCTCTTGTTAAGACAACAGGGAAGGAGTCTGAGACAGGTGCCATGGGGATAACACTGCACAGGAGGGGGTACTAGTGTTGGCACGGCCAGTCTGGAGCAATCAAAATCATCCTTGGTTTGTCCCGGGAAGGCATAGACTGATAGGTTTTTCCAGCTAAAGGACAGAGCATCCACTTTCCATGCTTGTTTGTGGGTAGTCCTTGTGCAAAATTTGTCCAATTGGTAGTTCTGGGGAGAGGCAAACAGGTCTATATCTGGGCTCCCCCATTTGCTTGTCAACATGTTGAAAATCCTTGGTTCCAGTTTCCACTCGTGTGGGTCCAATAGGTTTCTGCTTAGTCCGTCTGCCAGTGTATTTAACTTTCCTGGCAGGAACGGAGCTTGTAGGTCACTTAGTAGCTCAAGGCTGTGTCCCACAATGCCATGGCTAGTCTGAAGAGGGGGTAAGAATGTGTGCCCCCCTGCTTGTTTATGTACCACATAACAGTGGTGTTGTCGGTATTTACCATTAGTTGTCCTGGAATAATGTGGTCCTTGAAGACTGTCAGAGCATTCTGTACAGCTAACATTTCTTTTTGATTGATATGCAGGTGCATTTGACTTGGGTTCCATTTGCCCTGAATGCACCTCCCTGCCAGGTGAGCCCCCCCGTGCATAGTCTGATGCATCTGTTGTTAGGGTTTGGGCGAAAGGGGGTGGTGTGAAAGGTAGTCCCTTGTTTTGGTAGCAGGCCTCTGCCCACCAAAGGAACTCTAGGCGTAGGCAAGGTATGATAGGAATCATTGCTTCTAGATCCTGAGAATGTTGACACCATAGGCTTTTTAGATACCACTGTAGTTTCCTCATATGCAGTCTTGCATATGGAATTAGAAGAATGCGGGAGGCCATGAACCCCAAGGCTTGCAGTGTTTGTCTTGCAAATAGCAGGGTCTTTGTGGCCACTTGTTTGAAGTAGGTTGTCAAAATAATTCATTTATCTGGAGTGAGGCAGGCCATCTGGGAAGTTGTATTCAAGCTTGCTCCCAGGAATATGATTTGTTGGCAGGGTACCAAGTGTGATTTCTTTTCGTTTATGGTGTACCACAAACAAGTTAGAACCCTTTGTACAAAGGCCAGATGATTTAAAAGTATGTCCTGACTTTCTGCCTGAATTAGACAATTGTCCAGGTATGGGTATATTTGAATATTTCTTTGCTTGCAAAATGCAATAACTGGAGCTAGGCACTTTGTGAATACCCTGGGCACAGTAGATAAGCCAAAGGGCAGTGCAGAGAACTGATAGTGTGCGTAGCCTGCTTTGAAGTGTAGGTATCTTCTGCAAGATTCCCTGATTGGAATGTGCAGGTATGCTTCTTTTAAATCTTGTGTTGCCAACCAGGCATCTTTGCCTAGCATAGGAAGTAATTGTTGAAGAGTCAGCATCTTGAATTTTTCGAATCTCCAGAAAGTTGTTTAGAGTAGACAGGTCCAGGATAGGACACCATGAATTGTTTTTTCTGGGTACCAGGAAAAGTCTCGAGTAGAATCCTTGTCCCTTTTCCTCTTCTGGTACCAGTTGAATAGCCCCCATGTTTAAGAGAGAAAGTACTTGTTTTTGGGCCTCTGTCCACTGATTTGGGGGTAGGTCGGCCACCCGCTTGGTGTTGGCAACGTATGGAAGTGAAATCTGTATCATTGGGACACTACATTTAAAACACATATGTCCTGGGTAATGAATTCCCAGTACTCTGCCTGAAGAGCAATCTTTCCCCCCCAAAAGGGCAGCCAGTTGATAAGTGCTTGGAAATTTTAAAAGGAAGTCATTGGGACAGTTTACCATAGGGGGGAGTCTTATTACTCCCAGATTTGGAAGTGGAGGCCCCCCCCACTGCTTAGTCCTGTGTGTCCCCTGGGACTTAAACCTGGGTTTTTTTTCTGTGTCTGGGTTTGGCTTGAGAAGACCTGGAAGGGGCTGGAAAGGACCAATTCTTAGAAGGCCAGTGCCTACTAAATCTAGGAGGCTGAACTTGTAAGAAATCTTTAACAGTTTGCATAGATTTAGCATTATCTTCCATCTTTTAAGAACTTCCTCAGCCTTGTTGCCAAACAGGCGGTCCTGATTTAAGAGAGCATCCAACAATTTAGCTTTAACATGATCAGGCAGAGATTGCTCCTTAAGCCAAGCATGCCTTCTGAGCACAGACCCAGTAACAGCGGCCCTGCAAGAGGCCTCTAATGAATCAAAGCCACATTGCAAAGTATGTTTTCCAACTTGTTCAGCATAATGCATTAAATCCTGTAATTCTTCATTTTCCACACAGTCAGGAATCAAGATCATTTTCTGTTTAAGCAATCCAGTAACATGTTGCTGATACTTTAACATATGAAACTGGCAGTTTAAAGCCCTAATGGCCAAGGTTGCAGAATTGTAAACCTTCTTACCCCATCTATCGCCCTAGAGTCTCTATCAGAAGGGGTAGGATTGTGAAATAGTCTCTGGATCCACAATAGGATTTTTAAAAAGAAACTTGTGTGACTCAGGAATCCTGTAGTATCCGTCTGGTTTTCTGGGAGCAGGAGGCAAGGAATCAGGGGCCAAACTAGATTCCGAAAAAGCATCATCAACAATGTCTAGTACAGGAGGAAAAGCTAAAGGCCTGTGGTGAGGGTAGGAGTAGGAAATCCCTAAGCCTCTTTTTTGAATCAGAAAAATCCTGGCTTTCCCAGTGAAAATCCTCTCTTAGAGTATGTAAGGTTTCCCCAAAAGAAAAATCCTCTGGAGGAGAAGCAGAGGGAATGGAGTCCTCTGTATCAGAATCCTCATAACAAGATAAGGGAAAATCCAGATCATCAGAAGAATCAGAAAAAACTGAATCCTGGTTAGACGATTCATAAATCACTTCAGTCCTAGGCCTTTTAGAAATGGGGGATTGGCTATCCCTGATTAGAGTTATTAGATCTTCAGCCATTCTTATCATTTGTTTTTTTAGGCATAGAGGCCTGAGCATGTGGCCTGGGCGTCAGTTTTTTAGGCATGGTTCGAGATTTAGGCCTAAGAGAAGAAGGAGGCAAGGGTTTAATATGTAAGTCCATAGGCCTGAATACACCCTCAGACGCCGGTGCCTGTACAGCGGCTCCGGACCCATCCAAGGTAGAGACATCCGCGGATTCCATAGCTGAAGCATCTTGCGGCATACCGGACTCCGAATGGGTCTCAATAGAGGCCTGCGAATCAGAAGTAGTGGGTATCAGGGGCTGTGAAAGCACCTCACTGAGTACCGGCGAACTGGCAACTTGCTTAGGAGAAGCGGCGTCGGCAGTTTTGGACCTCAGCGGCCTGTCTCTGTCTTTATCTTTGCATTTTTTTGGAATCCTGGTAGTCGGATAGCTAACCGACAACATTTCTGGATAATTAAACCGAGAACCGAAATATTTAGAGGCGAAAATATACAGATGATGGATAGTGCGCTGATTAAATAAAGCACAAAACTGACAGCAAGGTACGTCGTGGTCAGGGCCTAGGCAAGGAATACAGTGTGAATGAAATTCTTTATGAGGTATTTGCTTTCCACAAGTAATGCAATTATTAACTTTTACTGACATCGGCAAGGAGCAAGAAAAAGTTTCCCCAACGGGGTACTTAGCTTTGGTTAAAGACTCTGGTTCTGAAACTCGAAAATGAAAATTTCAGGAGTCGGCCAACTGGCACTTGCGAACTGCTTCTGCTTCGGGCACCACACGACAAGAAAGACTGATGTAATGGCGTTGGCTGCGTGTTTTATACCCCTGACGACCTGACATCATGGAAGAAGGGACAGCAACCGATGCAGGACCCAAGACTTTGTTAATCAGGCCGACTGAGGGCTACCTGCAAGCAGATAACCCAAATGTAATAACTGCAACAGTGAAACACGAAGAACATCTCCACGGGAGGGTTACTTGCCAGACTGACTGACCCCTTCCCTCACACCTACCTCTTGCCTCTCAGAAACTATTTGGCCAGCCAGCTCAACCTGAGGAATGAATGGATTTTGGCTCTCTCCTCAGGGAGCAGGTGGGCTCATCATCAACCTGGCCTAGTAATCTTGTGAACTCACATGGGCCTAGTGAATCCATGAAAGAAGAGGAGCTGGGAGATTGTCCCTGGGGGTTGGTCAGCTCTCTAATTTGCTGAATGGGCAGTTGTAACAGACGTTATTGGGTTCACTCAAATGGATTGCGGGGGGGGGGGGTAAAAAAAATGCAATTTGCAAAGTAGTATGGTGAACAGCAAGTAAACAATAAGATATGTCTATGAAATACATATTAGTAGTAAGACAATTTTTTCTCTACTCACTAACAAAGGAAAAAAAAACTCAAAAATAGTAATCTGCTGCTGCAGATTACCTGATACAAACTGGAAATGGATCAGTTACTGCAAGATGTGAAATGTTACAAATAATTCCATTGTTACAGGAAGTATACCTACTACCTGCACAGGTTCTTTCCAGGGGACAAAAGCCTGAGTGATGTTTGCTGCCTAAGTGCTCTCTATACTTCTCAACTGTCCAGATTTTCTGGCAAATCATTTATCTGGAGTGAGGCAGGCCATCTGGGAAGTTGTATTCAAGCTTGCTCCCAGGAATATGATTTGTTGGCAGGGTACCAAGTGTGATTTCTTTTCGTTTATGGTGTACCACAAACAAGTTAGAACCCTTTGTACAAAGGCCAGATGATTTAAAAGTATGTCCTGACTTTCTGCCTGAATTAGACAATCGTCCAGGTATGGGTATATTTGAATATTTCTTTGCTTGCAAAATGCAATAACTGGAGCTAGGCACTTTGTGAATACCCTGGGCACAGTAGATAAGCCAAAGGGCAGTGCAGAGAACTGATAGTGTGCGTAGCCTGCTTTGAAGTGTAGGTATCTTCTGCAAGATTCCCTGATTGGAATGTGCAGGTATGCTTCTTTTAAATCTTGTGTTGCCAACCAGGCATCTTTGCCTAGCATAGGAAGTAATTGTTGAAGAGTCAGCATCTTGAATTTTTCGAATCTCCAGAAAGTTGTTTAGAGTAGACAGGTCCAGGATAGGACACCATGAATTGTTTTTTCTGGGTACCAGGAAAAGTCTCGAGTAGAATCCTTGTCCCTTTTCCTCTTCTGGTACCAGTTGAATAGCCCCCATGTTTAAGAGAGAAAGTACTTGTTTTTGGGCCTCTGTCCACTGATTTGGGGGTAGGTCGGCCACCCGCTTGGTGTTGGCAACGTATGGAAGTGAAATCTGTATCATTGGGACACTACATTTAAAACACATATGTCCTGGGTAATGAATTCCCAGTACTCTGCCTGAAGAGCAATCTTTCCCCCCCAAAAGGGCAGCCAGTTGATAAGTGCTTGGAAATTTTAAAAGGAAGTCATTGGGACAGTTTACCATAGGGGGGAGTCTTATTACTCCCAGATTTGGAAGTGGAGGCCCCCCCACTGCTTAGTCCTGTGTGTCCCCTGGGACTTAAACCTGTTTTTTTTTTCTGTGTCTGGGTTTGGCTTGAGAAGACCTGGAAGGGGCTGGAAAGGACCAATTCTTAGAAGGCCAGTGCCTACTAAATCTAGGAGGCTGAACTTGTAAGAAATCTTTAACAGTTTGCATAGATTTAGCATTATCTTCCATCTTTTAAGAACTTCCTCAGCCTTGTTGCCAAACAGGCGGTCCTGATTTAAGAGAGCATCCAACAATTTAGCTTTAACATGATCAGGCAGAGATTGCTCCTTAAGCCAAGCATGCCTTCTGAGCACAGACCCAGTAACAGCGGCCCTGCAAGAGGCCTCTAATGAATCAAAGCCACATTGCAAAGTATGTTTTCCAACTTGTTCAGCATAATGCATTAAATCCTGTAATTCTTCATTTTCCACACAGTCAGGAATCAAGATCATTTTCTGTTTAAGCAATCCAGTAACATGTTGCTGATACTTTAACATATGAAACTGGCAGTTTAAAGCCCTAATGGCCAAGGTTGCAGAATTGTAAACCTTCTTACCCCATCTATCGCCCTAGAGTCTCTATCAGAAGGGGTAGGATTGTGAAATAGTCTCTGGATCCACAATAGGATTTTTAAAAAGAAACTTGTGTGACTCAGGAATCCTGTAGTATCCGTCTGGTTTTCTGGGAGCAGGAGGCAAGGAATCAGGGGCCAAACTAGATTCCGAAAAAGCATCATCAACAATGTCTAGTACAGGAGGAAAAGCTAAAGGCCTGTGGTGAGGGTAGGAGTAGGAAATCCCTAAGCCTCTTTTTTGAATCAGAAAAATCCTGGCTTTCCCAGTGAAAATCCTCTCTTAGAGTATGTAAGGTTTCCCCAAAAGAAAAATCCTCTGGAGGAGAAGCAGAGGGAATGGAGTCCTCTGTATCAGAATCCTCATAACAAGATAAGGGAAAATCCAGATCATCAGAAGAATCAGAAAAAACTGAATCCTGGTTAGACGATTCATAAATCACTTCAGTCCTAGGCCTTTTACAAATGGGGATTGGCTATCCCTGATTAGAGTTATTAGATCTTCAGCCATTCTTATCATTTGTTTTTTTAGGCATAGAGGCCTGAGCATGTGGCCTGGGCGTCAGTTTTTTAGGCATGGTTGAGATTTAGGCCTAAGAGAAGAAGGAGGCAAGGGTTTAATATGTAAGTCCATAGGCCTGAATACACCCTCAGACGCCGGTGCCTGTACAGCGGCTCCGGACCCATCCAAGGTAGAGACATCCGCGGATTCCATAGCTGAAGCATCTTGCGGCATACCGGACTCCGAATGGGTCTCAATAGAGGCCTGCGAATCAGAAGTAGTGGGTATCAGGGGCTGTGAAAGCACCTCACTGAGTACCGGCGAACTGGCAACTTGCTTAGGAGAAGCGGCGTCGGCAGTTTTGGACCTCAGCGGCCTGTCTCTGTCTTTATCTTTGCATTTTTTTGGAATCCTGGTAGTCGGATAGCTAACCGACAACATTTCTGGATAATTAAACCGAGAACCGAAATATTTAGAGGCGAAAATATACAGATGATGGATAGTGCGCTGATTAAATAAAGCACAAAACTGACAGCAAGGTACGTGGTTAGGGCCTAGGCAAGGAATACAGTGTGAATGAAATTCTTTATGAGGTATTTGCTTTCCACAAGTAATGCAATTATTAACTTTTACTGACATCGGCAAGGAGCAAGAAAAAGTTTCAACGGGGTACTTAGCTTTGGTTAAAGACTCTGGTTCTGAAACTCGAAAATGAAAATTTCAGGAGTCGGCCAACTGGCACTTGCGAACTGCTTCTGCTTCGGGCACCACACGACAAGAAAGACTGATGTAATGGCGTTGGCTGCGTGTTTTATACCCCTGACGACCTGACATCATGGAAGAAGGGACAGCAACCGATGCAGGACCCAAGACTTTGTTAATCAGGCCGACTGAGGGCTACCTGCAAGCAGATAACCCAAATGTAATAACTGCAACAGTGAAACACGAAGAACATCTCCACGGGAGGGTTACTTGCCAGACTGACTGACCCCTTCCCTCACACCTACCTCTTGCCTCTCAGAAACTATTTGGCCAGCCAGCTCAACCTGAGGAATGAATGGATTTTGGCTCTCTCCTCAGGGAGCAGGTGGGCTCATCATCAACCTGGCCTAGTAATCTTGTGAACTCACATGGGCCTAGTGAATCCATGAAAGAAGAGGAGCTGGGAGATTGTCCCTGGGGGTTGGTCAGCTCTCTAATTTGCTGAATGGGCAGTTGTAACAGACGTTATTGGGTTCACTCAAATGGATTGCGGGGGGGGGGGGGTAAAAAAAATGCAATTTGCAAAGTAGTATGGTGAACAGCAAGTAAACAATAAGATATGTCTATGAAATACATATTAGTAGTAAGACAATTTTTTCTCTACTCACTAACAAAGGAAAAAAAAACTCAAAAATAGTAATCTGCTGCTGCAGATTACCTGATACAAACTGGAAATGGATCAGTTACTGCAAGATGTGAAATGTTACAAATAATTCCATTGTTACAGGAAGTATACCTACTACCTGCACAGGTTCTTTCCAGGGGACAAAAGCCTGAGTGATGTTTGCTGCCTAAGTGCTCTCTATACTTCTCAACTGTCCAGATTTTCTGGCAAATCACTGGGATGATCTGAGGACTGAAGTCACTAAATAATGACATACATTTGAGTTTCAGACTTCATATTTTTCAGAAAAATGCATGTTAAGACAAATCCTATTATTCTAGCAACTTTCTACATTTATAAGAACTATATTTAAAATCTGTACATATTTTTGGGCCTTTGTCCCCCATTATGGCAGGCTTTGTTCAGACTTGTGCTAAGAAGTTGAGTAGTATGGTGCTGAAGAAATATAACTGTTATGAAAGCAACTAAGACAGATGTCTTCCACACATAAACCAACCAAAGGGCTTCTAAATAAAATCTTAGGCATATTCCAAACATAAAAGGGGAGTTTATACAACAGGTAATGAAGGAACATAGAATATTAAAATAAATAAAAACATTAATAGAACATTTAGAAAAAAAAAACACTTAAAAAAAACTTTTCAGCTAAAGATGAAGAGCAGTGCTCTGGTAAAACTTGTCTCTGTAGGGAAAAGGATGACTCAGACTCATTCTAACATACTACATGCAGGCAACGTCTCTCAGTTTATGCAGGCTTGTGATCAATTACATTTTATTTGCATACTTCTGTCTTCAGAGCAGCATTACCTGCTGGGCTGTGCTATATCAGTAAAATATCAATTAGGCATATTGAGAGATTCCTGGAGTTAGGACAATATTTCAAGATAATTACTTAAAAAGAAACTTCATCGTCAGAATGTAAGTACTCGCCAAGAGTATCACTCTAAAAGAAATTGTCAGACAATCTATGTCCATTTTGCTTATTTATTTATTTTTAATATTTTACTTATCAAGCTTAAAAGCATCAGCCTCAGTTTTGTAACACTCTGCTGTTATTCTACATATTTCCTTCAGCAACCCATCCTATAGATTACTAATCATTCTATTTATAAGTGTTTTCAGATATCCCAGTTAGATTCAGCAAGGCCAGTGGCTTAACATTTTGTAAATTAAGGACTGTTGCAGAAGACCAGAAAAATGGGAGCCTTATCATCACTTTAATCAACTGGGATTAAAATTCTGATAGCGTCAGTGAAACGCTAAGAGCAGTTGTACTCCCGACACCCAAAGTTGTGGTAAGGAAATTTGCAACTCCCCTCCCTCCACCACACACACACACACATACACACCTCTCAACTGTACAGATTTTAGCAGAATGTCCAGATTTTTGCCTCATATTTTTGGTCCGTTTTTCATAAAATTGTACTTTTGTTGGCAAATTAGTGGCAAATCAGTAAAGATTAAAGTTAGGAAATAAGGGCAGACATTTGAGTTTCGTACTTCATACCTTTCAGAAAAGTCATGCTAATGCAAGTTTGTAAGAACAATATTTAAAAATTGTTCATACTTTTGGGCTTTTGTCCCACTTTTATACATGGCTTTGTCCAGATTTTTTGCTCTAAGAGGTTCAGAGGTATCACACACACACACACACACACACACACACACACACACACACACACACACACACACACACACACACTTGTCTATCAGAGTTTGTAATGACGAGTATTTAATAGCCACTTATAAACTGTCAATTTTTTGCAAGTGGTTATTTAGCAATTGCGACTGCTTATATGCAACTAGTAAACTGTCTTATCTGTTTTTTTAAGGATAATTTAACTACCTTTAATCCCTCTAGGTTGTTTCCCAGTAGAGGTGCCTCATCTTGTACTGGTGTCACCTATGATAATGACTTCAGACATTCTTTGCAAAGGGGCATATCAGAATCCAGCAAATCTACACAGCTGACAAAATTAAACCAATCAAGCAAAAATTATTAGTGACACCACTTTAGTACCTACACTGTCTGTACATTGAGAAATTCTGAATTTTCTGTCTTGTTCATTATATGCTATTAATTATGAATGTTTCAGTCATCACCCATTCTCTGTACTTGCCCTCACCCATAAAGTGCGTATTCTGATCTTTTTGGATTTCTTTGTGTTCTTCCCTTCTAACTACTGCATCCAGTTTATTACTATGGTTTAATTAAATTAAATAGCGTCTCTAAACTTGCACATATTGCTGAAGATAAGACCAAAAATGAGTCTTGATGTGAGTAAAGATGTAGCAGTATCCACATTGTCCAGCTGCAGACTCTCATCTTTGTGCACTCAACATCAAGCTTGCATTAAATATTAGTATATTAATTACTGTGTTGCATTATTATATTAATTATCATATTAAAATATTAATTGTTATATTACAATGCTGGTCAAAAACATTGCTCTTTTATTTATTACTCTCTCAATCATGCTATACCTTTCCACTGTTAATTAAATAACCTCCCTATGTTGTTTTATACCATTCCTTGATTTCAGCTTTACCAATTTCCATTTACTAAGCAGAAAGGGTGAAAGTTATGAAACCAGATGGCCTTTTTTCAAACACATCCTGCAATGAAAGTGACAATAACACAGGAAAGGGCTGTGGGTTCTTTTCTTACACAAAACATCTAGATTTGTACTGCAATTCTGCCACTAGTGCAGCATAAGGGATGACTGCTCTCCAGTATTGCCACACACACTGAATGGCATGTTACACTTCAGTCCCATCTGCACATGTGGTGGTAGTGCATGAGAATACAAGTATGAGAAAGTTAAGTACTTATCATAATGACAGATTGGGAAGTGTAAGTCTATCAGCAGTAACAACAGGACTAAGGGAGGCACACTTTAAGGCTGCTTACAAATAAAACTTTTACAGGCTGGCAAGCACCTGCCCCATCACATAATGCACCTTTATGGGAAGCCTCTCCAGATCTTCAAATTAACAGATAAAGGCATTTTTTTTAATTTAGAGAAATGCAGACTCAAGGCTCACCATGCCAGAAGTACAGGCAGGTTGGTAAGTATATTATGGAGGATGAAAAATAAGTTGTGTTCTTACATAATGTTCCATCTGTGTTGTTCATCTTCATTCTTTCATTACTGATGGGTGTCGGTTCTGTCCTCGGAATCGAATCAGCCTTATAACAAGCTCGTGCCAGCCAAAAAACTCTCGAGCTAAGCTTTTACCCACAGTGCCCTTCTCCCTGTTACCTCAGATCGAGTTTGCCCGTGATAAGAAAAGCAAAGGCTTTTACTGAGCAGAAACCCTAATGCAGGATTAAGTCCCAATCCAATGCTCCAGGAGCTTCTGGAGGGGGAAGGTGGGTGGAACGTAATGAATGAATGAAGATGAACAACACATATGGAACGTTATGGTAAGAACATAACTTCTTTATCTGATGTTGTTAATCTTCATTCATCCCTTACTGATGGCCCTTATGGAAGAATGTTCCTGAGTACCACATCACTAAACCAAAGGATCCACTTCCCCTGGAGACCAGATCCAATTTGTAATGAGTAATAAAGGTATGAGGGGTAGACCAGGTTGCAGCTGCACAGATATCATACACTGAAGCCCTTGAATGAAAAGCAACAGAAGTTGCCACTGATATGGTCGAGTGTGCTTTGACCTCGCTCGGTAGAGGAATTTTATTATGTTGGTGGATGAAGGATATACAGTTTCTCAACCACTTCGATAAGGTCATTTTAGAGACAGGGTCTCGTAATTTAGGGCCTGAGAAGGAAACAAACAACTGGTCTGATTTACGTACTGATTTTGTTCTGTGCAGATAAAATCATAATTGTCTATGTACATCTAGCAAATGAAGGCAGCATTCCCCTTTATTTGAGTAGTTAGGAAAAAAGACAGGTAGGTCAATTGTCTGGTTAATTGTCAATTCTGAAATAACTTTTGGTAGAAAGGAGGGGTTAGTCCAGAGTAATACTCTGTCCCTATGAAAGACCCATGTAAGGGCACTTGATGCATAAGGCCTGAAGCTCGGATATGCGTCTTGCTGAGGTGATGGCTACTAAAAATCCTGACTTCCAGGTTAAGAACTTCATATCGCAAGTGTTTGCAGGTTCGGAAGGTGGTTGTGTCAGGGATTGCAGTACTAGTGTTAAACTCCAAGGGTCAATCAGTTCTTTGAAGGGTGGTCTGATGTGAGACACTACTTTTAAAAAGGTTTTACAGAGGAGATGGGAGATTAAGGATGAGTCTTTGAATCCATTATGGAAGTTTGAGATGGCAGCTAAATGGAATTGAATGGTGGAGGCTGCCGCTCCTGACTGGAGAAGATCTGACAAATAATCCAAAACCACACTAACAGGAGCTGAGCAAAGGTCCAGTTTTCTTTGTCGAGACCAGATAAGGAATAACTTCCACTTGCTGAGATAGATTTTCCTGGTGGATGGTTTATGTCTGAAACCAGAAGGATATGATGTACTTGAGAGGTAAGGTTACTCTGCCTGGCTATTAGAGGAAGTGGAGAAACCAAGCTGTCAGCCTGAGACTGGGAAGGCTGAGGTGAGTCAACCCTTGCAGATGCGAGATCAGTTCCAGAGTTGGATCCAGAATCCAGGGTTGGTGTACTAGTGAGGCCAAAGGAAGGGAAACCAAATTTGTTGTGGCCAGTAAGGGGCAATGAGGATTACTTTTCTTCTCAGATGACGGGCCTTCTTTAGAAATAGAGGAATCGGGGGAAGGTAGGGAAGGCATATAGAAGTCCCATGGGCCAATCGTGTATCAGAGCGTCCCTTGGGGATTCCCCCTCTGGGGGGATTAGGACAAAGTACCTACTGCATTTGTGATTTGCTGGGTAGGCGAAAAGATTGCAGTAGGGCTGGCCCCAGTGGTTTAAGATCTTCAGCACCATGACTGGACTGAGGGACCACTCATGAGGCAGTAGGATACATCTGCTCAGCTTGTCTGCAATCACGGAAATCCCGGGAATATGCATTGCGATCAGAAAGCAGTCGGAAGCTATCGCCCAGCACCAAATTCTCATGGCCTCTCGACATAATGGATAGGACTTGATTCCTCCTTGTTTGTTGATGTATCAGACTACTGGTATGTTGTCGGACTGTATGGGAATTGTCCCTGAGGGAAGGACAGATTGAAATGCTTGCAATTCCAGAAGCACTGCCCTCAGTTCAAGGATAGTTATATGCAGATTGGCCTCTATGTCTGACCAAGTGCCTTGGACCGTCTTCCCCTGAAAAAGCCCCCCCCCCCAATCAGGGAAGCGTCCGTGGTCACTGTGGCCCTGGAATGAAGGGGAGAGAAAGGGTGACTCCATAATTCCTTATCTGGCTTCATCCACCACATTAAATCTTGTTTGCATCGTTGTGTTATGCAGATTTGAAAGGAGATACGATGGTGCAAGGGATACCACTGTGTCAGTAGGAGCCATTGTAGTCTTGCTAAAGGAACTATTGTAATTGATGCTGCCATCAAGCCCAGGAGTTGAAGAACCACCCGAGCTGAGACTTGGTTTTGACAGAGTATCACCCGGAGTTGGGATCTTATCCTTTGTAATCTGTGATCTGGGAGAGCGAGACCAGACAAGCATGTGTATTGAAAATTGTTCCTATAAATTCCAAGGTTTGACACGGACTTAGGTTGCATTTCCCCCAATTTATTGAGATTCCCAGAAATTCTGCCAGTGTGAGAGTATAGTTTAGAGCCATCTCCAGTAGACGCTTGGTGGGGACGGTGAGGAGCTAATAGTCTAAATATGGAAACACCTGGAATCCTTGAAGGCTCAAGTGAGCTGTTACCACTGCCATGCATTTGGCGAACACTTTGGGGGTGTAAAGAGTCCAAAGGGTAATGCATGAAATTGGTAGTGATTGACTCCTAGCCAGAAGCAAAGGAATCTTCTGGAGTGTTTGTCCATTTTAAGGAGGTAATACGCATCCTGAAGATCTACTGAGCACATCCAATCATCTTTCTCCAGAAATAGAAGGACAGACTGATTTGTGACCATCCGGAATTTTTCCTGTTTGACAAATTTGTTTAGGATGCTGAGATCCAAAATTGGTCTCCAGTGCCCTGTCTTTTTTGGTACTAAAAAGAATCTTGAGTAGAATCCGGATCCTATTTGCCAGGCAGGGTGGTGCAGAGAGAAACATCCCCTGACTGCTTCCAGAGGAAAGCAATCGGGCCATTCTTCAGAAGCTCTGGTAGGACTACCCAAGAAAGAATCTCTGGACCCCTGATTATGCAGACCCCCCTCTGCCTCTGTAGGGGTGTTTTCCAGAGGAGTTATCCCCTCTGCCCCGGGGAGTAAACTCATCACGTGTATCATAGAAAGGACCCTAAGATTTCTTGCGCCACATCTTTCCAACTCCTCTGATTTCTAGAGTAGGGTTGTTGAAGGGTGGAAAAACGTACACCCACGGCAGACAGGGTCTTGCTGTCCTTTTCACATCTGGCCAATGTGTCTTTCACTTTTGGGCTGAAAAGAGAAGAAGTTTCCACTGGAGCGTTAAGAAAGGAAGAATTGAAAGGGTCCACAAAGTCACAATGGTGCATCTAGGCATGACGTCTCATGATAATGCCTGAACCTGCCGCTCTAGCCGCTCCTTCAGTAGCGTGAGAAATCAACCGCATGGAGGAGTTGGATATAGATTCCAGGGTCGCAAGCTCCGAGGCAACTTTGTCACATACCTCATCAGAAATTGCTTCTGCTAAGATTTCAGAGAGTTCCGACACTAGGTCTCTCTGAAGCCTAGTGAAGTGTGCCAGATACTTCAAAGACCTAATGGCAAAGGTCAATGAGGCAAAGACTTGCTTCCCTAACCTGTTCACTGCCGAAGACTCTCTGTTTGGGGGGTGGACAGTCTGGCTCTCCTCGTCTTCTTTCTAGTGGCTGCCGCTACCACCATAGCGTTTACAGGGAGGCCCTTGGACCAGTGTAGGTTTTGCTCGGGAGTTGATAAAATTTTGTCTGGCCTCCATGGGATTGGTTCAACGGTATCAGGACTCTTCCATGTGCGCTGCATGACGAGTTGTACCAGCTCGTCTGCAGCTGGGGTCACCCAGGAATTAGAGGGTCGAGCATGAAAAGCCTGCAAGAATACAGACACCTCAGAGAAGAGGTTGGTGCACTTCCAGTCACCCTGCTGTTTCAGGATTTCCAGTATATCTCCAAAGGCGACATCATCAGGGGGCGACCGTGGGGACCCCTCCCCTTCTTCGCAGTTCATGTCTTCGGTGAGGGACTCCTCAGGGGAATCCACATGCTTGCATGTCCCCTTGCGCAGTACCACTTCAGCGGGGGCTTCTGAAGAAGAATCTAAAGAGGGGGCACCCTGCGGTATAGTATCTTGAGGTTGTTGTGCTCGATGTCCCAAAGCGGTGGCTTGTGTCAGCTGCGGATCAGAGGGACGACATAAAGTACAGTTGTGTACACTTACCATAAATGTAGATGTTCGAGTGTATTCACTGTTGCAGTCATTACATTTGGGTAATCTGCTGGCAGGTTGCCCTCAGTCGGCCTGAATAAAAGTCTTCGGTCCTGCATCGGTTGCTGTCTCCTCTTCCATGACGTCAGGTCGTCAGGGGTATAAAACATGCAGCCAATGCCATTTTATTCAGTTTTTCTTGCCCCAGATGTCAGGTGCCCCCCAAATGGGGGGGGGGGGAAATATATATATATATATATATATATATATATATATATATATATATATATATATAAATAAACAGTAAATATATAAATGCACTTTTAGAAACATAAACTTTACCTTCAACTAAAAAGCAAATACACCACAAAGGCTTTTGAGTGTAGTGAAGGAAAGAAAAGGTATAGAATGGGTGATGGAGGGTGGGTAACCCGGACTGCAACAGTGAATACACTCGAACATCTACATTTATGGTAAGTGTACACAACTGTACTATGTTCTTCGTGTTTCACTGTTGCAGTCATTACATTTGGGTAGAATCCCAAAGCTATGGATGGGAGGATGGAACTAAACAACATTAGGAGCGGCTATAAGGCCCTGCAGGCCTGCAGTGGCAAAGCCTGCCCTGGATTTAGAGAAGAGAGGTAAATGATAATGCTTTGTGAAGGTATGAACAGAGCTCCAAGTAGCAGCTTCTAGAATGTCTTTAGTTGGGACCCCTCTGAGAAAAGCTGCTGAAGTAGAGGCAGCCCTGGGGGAATCTGATCCCCTTGGGCACAGGTTTACCATGGTGCAAATAGCAGAAATGAATGCAGTGGCTAATCCATTTAGAAATAGTCTGCTTTGATATAGCCTTCCCCTCTGATCCTGCAGCAAATGCTACCAGTATTTGCTCAGACTTTTTTAGAGATATGGTCCTGTTTAAGTAGAATCTTAGTTGTCTGTGTACATCCAATGAATGCAGAATCCGCTCCTTGTTCTGCGGATTTGAGTAAAATTATGGCAGGTGAATGGTCTGGTTAAGAGCACACTAGATACCACCTTAGGCATAAAAGAAGGATTGGTCCTGATGGACACCCTGTCCGGGTAAAATATAATAAAAGGCTCCACTGCCATGAGAGCCTGTAGTTCTGAAACCCTTCTTGCTGAACTGACTGCCAAAAGAAAAGCTGTTTTCCAAGATAGAAATTTTATATCCACAGTAGTTGCTGATTCAAAAGGAGGCAGGGTGAGTTTTTCCAGCACAAAACTGAGGTCCCATGCAGGAGTTGGTGCTCTTCTGGGAGGCCTTAAATTTTTGGCCCCTCTAAGATACTGTTTAAGCAGTGGATGAGAAAAGAGGGGGGGGGGCTCTGTGTTGTAATATGCTGAGATGGCAGAGGCATGGATTTTTTTATTGAAGAAAAAGATAGGCCCTTGTCAAGCATCTCAGTTAAGTATTGTAAAATCTGAGGAATATTGGGCTTTGCTGTGTCTATTCCTTGTGCTTGGTTCCAAGCACAAAATCTCTTCCATTTATCAGCATAAGATTTTCTAGTAGTAGGCCTTCTAGTTTCTAAAATGACATCAGTCACAGATTTACTGAGAGGTGTGGTTTGAATAATTAGTTGATTAGCCATGCTGCAAGATTCAGAGTTTGGAGCGGAGTGTGCAGAATTTGATAGTTCTGCTGAGACAGTAGATGAGGTATTTGAGGCAAGTACCATGGAGGAAGGTGTGACATGTTCCTTAGGAGCAGGTACCAGTGCTGGCGAGGCCAGTCTGGAGCAATAAGGATCATTTTTGTTTTTTCCTGTCTGACTTTTAGTAAGACCTTGGAGAGTAGAGGCACAGGGGGAAAGGCATAGACTGATAGGTTTTTCCAGCTGAAGGATAGAGCATCTACTTTCCATGCTTTTTTGTGATGAGTTCTTATGCAGAATTTGTCCAACTGATAATTTTGGGGACAGGCAAATAGATCTATGTCTGGGCTCCCCCATTTCTGTGTTAAGATGCTGAAGATTTGTGGATCCAGTTTCCATTTGTGAGGGTCCATAAGATTTCTGCTTAGGTTGTCTGCCAGAGTATTTTGCTTTCCTGGCAGAAATTGAGCTTGGAGATGTATTTGGTAAGTCAATGCTGTGTTCCACAAGGCCATGGCTAGTCTGCAAAGGGGGTAGGAGTGTGTACCCGCCTGCTTGTTTATGTACCACATCACTGTGGTGTTGTCCGTCTTTATCAGTAGTTGTCCTGGATGAAGTAAGTCCTTGAAGGCTGTCAGAGCATTCTGAACAGCTAGCATTTCTTTCTGGTTGATATGCAGATGCATTTGGTTTGAGCTCCATTTGCCCTAAATGCATCTCCCTGCCAGGTGGGCCCCCCAAGCATAGTCTGTTGCGTCTGTAGTTAGGGTTTGAGTGGCAGGGGGTAGAGTGAATGACAGTCCCTTGTTTTGGTGACATGTCTCTGCCCACCAAAGAAACTCCTGTTGTAGGCAGGGAATGAGAGGAATCAGTGTTTCCAGGCTGTGACAATGTTGACTCCATAAACTTTTTAAGTACCACTGAAGTTTCCTCGTATGCAGTCTCGCATATGGAATTAGTAGAATGCAGGATGCCATGAACCCCAAAAGCCTGCAGAATTTATCGTGCATATAAATGGGTTTTTGTTGCCATTTTTTTGAAGTATGTTGTCAGTTGCCTTTGTTTATCTGGCATGAGGTCAGCCATCTGGGCAGTTGTATTCAAGCTTGCCCCCAGGAATGTAATTATTTGAGAGGGCACCAGTTGTGATTTCTTTTCATTTATGGTGTACCCTAGGCATGCTAGAAGCCTTTTTACAAACGCCAGATGTTGAAGAAGAGTGTCCTTGTCCTCAGCTTGAATGAGACAATTGTCCAGATAAGGATAAATTTGAATGCTTCTTTGTCTGCAGAATGCAATTACTGGTGCCAGGCAATTTGTAAAGACCCTGGATGCAGTAGATAAGCCAAAGGGCAGTGCAGAGAATTGGTAATGCAAAAAAGACCTGCTTTGAAGCGGAGGTATCTTCTGCATGATTCCCTTATTGGGATATGCAGGTATGCCTCTTTTAAGTCTAGAGTTACTAACCAAGAATTCTTGCCTAGCATAGGCAGTAGCTGTTGTAAAGTCAGCAGTTTGAATTTTGGAATGTCCAGGAACGTGTTCAGAATCCATAAGTCCAGTATTGGACGCCATGAATTGTCTTTTCTGGGTACCAGGAAAAGTCTTGAATAAAAACCTTGCCCCTTTTCCTTTTCTGGTACCAGTTGAATAGCCCCCATATCCATGAGGGACATGACTTGTTTCTGGGCCTCTGCCCACTGGTTTTGTGACAGATCCAGCCATCTGTTTGGAATTGGCAAAGTATGGAAATTAAATCTGTACCCCTGGGATACTATGTTTAATACCCACTTGTCCTGGGTAATTAACTGCCAATTTTGAGCATGAAGTGCTAGTTTTCCCCCAAGGGGGCTGCCAAAAGATAAGTGCTTGGAGATGGTAGAGGAAAGTCATTGAGACTGCTTACTGTAGGGGTGTGCTTTGCTTCCTCCAGATTTAGAGGTGGAGGCACCCCATTGCTTTGACCTGTAAGAACGCTGTGATTGACATCTGGAGCCTTTTGAGCACCTGGATTTGCCCTGAGTGGCTCCGTTGGATACAGAAAAGGACCAATTTTTAGTAGGCCAGTGCCTACTGAACCTGGGTGGCTGCACTTGCAAGAAATCTTTTACAGTTTGCATAGATTTAGCTTTGTCTTCCATTTTCTTTAAAACCTCTTCTGCCTTATTACCAAACAGAGTATCATGCTGCAAAGGGGCATCCAACAATTTAGCTTTAACATGATCAGGCATATTTTGCTCCTTGAGCCAGGCATGCCTTCTAATCACAGATCCAGTAACGGCGGCCCTACAAAGGCTTCCAAGGAATCAAAACCACATTGCAAACTAGGCTTTCCAACCTGTTCTGCTGAATGCAATAAATCCTGTAACTCTTTATTTTCCACACAATCAGAAATCAACATAATTTTCTGTTTCAGTAAGCCCATAACATGCTGTTGATATTTAAGCATATGAAACTGGCAGTTTAAAGCCCTGATTGCCAAGGTTGCAAACGTATAAACCTTCTTACCCCATCTATCCAGCACTATGGAATCTCTATCAGAAGGGGTAGGATTTTTGGCTGTAGAAGCCTTTACACCCTTGGGACCCAGAGAAATAGTCTCAGGATCAGCAGCAGGATTTTTGAAAAGAAATTTGTAGGAGTCAGGAACCCTGTAATATCTGTCTGGCTTACTAGGAGCTGGAGGCAGGAAATCAAGAGCCATGCTTGATTCCGAGAACACATCATCAACAATGTCTAATACAGGAGGTATTGCCAAAGGCCTATGCTGAGGAAGAAGAAGGAAATCCCTAAGCCTCTTTTTTTGATTCAGAGAAGTCCTGACTCTCCCAGTGAAAATGTTCCCTTAAAGTATGCAAAGTCTCTCCAAAAGAGTAATCCTCAGGAGGAGATGCAGATGGGATGGATTCCTCTGCATCAGAATCCTCATAGGGTGGAATAGAAAATTCCTGATCAGAAGAGGAATCAGAAGAAATGGAAAACTGATCTGAAGATTCATAATCAGTGCCTTGCCTAGGCCTCTGAGTGGGGGGTGGGGGGGGTGGAGAACCCCTGATAAAAGTAATTAAATCCTCAGCCATTTTGATCATCTGTTTTTTAGGCATAGGGACCTGAGCACGTGGCTCATGGGTCGGTTTTTTAGACATAGTAGTTGTTTTTGACCTTGTTTTTGTTGCTGGCGTCCGTTTAATATAAAAATGTTGAGGCCTGAAAACACCTTCAGAAGCCAGTGCCTGCTCAGCGGCTCCGGACCCATCCAAGTAAGAGACATCCGCCGGTGCAATACTCTGAGAATCTCGTGGCATACCGGACTCCGAATGGGTCTCAGTAGAGGCCTGCGACTCAAAAGTAGCGGGTATCAGGGGCTGCAAAAGCACCTCACTGAGTGCTGGTGAACCAGCGACTGGCTTTGGAGAAGCTTTGACGTCGGTTTTGGACCTTGACGGTCTGTCTCGTCTTTTCTTTGCGTTTTTTGTGAACTCCGGTAGTCGGATTGCTAACCAACGACATTTCAGGATAGTTAAATCTTGAACCAAAGAATTTAGAAGCAAAAATATACCGACGCTTAATAGTGCGTTGGTTAAATCTAGCACAAAACCGACAGCAAGACACTCTGTGATCAGGGCCTAGACAAGGAATACAGTCCAAATGAAAATCCTTATGAGGTATTTGCTTCCCACAAGTAATGCAATTATTAACTTTTACTGACATCAATAAGGAGCAAGAAAAAGTTTCCCCAATGGGGTACTTAGCTTTAGTTTAAAGACTTCGGTTCTGAAACTCGAATACGGAAATTTCAGGAGTCGGCCGACAGGCACTTGCGAACTGCTTCTGCTTCGGGCACCACGCGGCAAGAAAGACTGAATAAAATGGCGTCGGCTGCATGTTTTATATCCCTGATGACCCAACGTCATGGAAGAGGAGACAGCAACCAATGCAGGACCCAAGACTTTGTTATTCAGGCCGACTGAGGTCAACCTGCCAGCAGATTACCCAAATGTAATGACTGCAACAGTGAAACACGAACAACATCTGGTATTCTGATGCCGTCACTTTGCCTGCAGAGGCAAGGGCCCTCTCCACCACTTGGAAAGCTGGCCCTCCTGAAGAGGGATGGCAGCCCGGAACCAAAAAGGACAACCTCAGAATCAGGGTCAATCCCACTCCAATGGGCCCACTCCAAAGGAAGGAGCCCCAAGAGGACTAGGTACTGTCAGCAGTCCCTAACCTTAGCAGACAGCGCCATGGAAAAAAACTGGCACTGTACTAGGTGTCACGGTGCCCACAGTCCAGCCAAGATCCTGAGAATGGCCTGACTCCTAGTGAGCCGAAGACCAAAGGGTCAGCTCTGGAACCACCTTGAGGTCCACCAGTGGAACAGAAGAAATGGGTACCAAAAGCGGCATCAGTGCTGAGGACTTTGATGCCTGCATGGAAGTCAAAGGAGGAGAATATGTTGGAGTCCATGGAGATAGACTCCCAACTCCAAATGGGAGGGAACTTTTGGAAGGTGTTGTAATCCCTCTAGTCATCAGCAGCTGATCCACAAGATGCACCACATCCAGTTCCGAGAAGCTCCTGGTTGATCGTGTCGATATCCCAGATGGAGACTCAGGCCGTTCTAAGAAAGGGCTAAACTGCTGCCCAAAGAAAGGATCCACCATGGGTGAGTATCAGGTCTGAGCAGAATGGTCTATCGGCACCAATGTCTCAAGAGACATGTATGGAAAAGGAGTCCAGTACTGGAATGGACGGAACAGATACTGGAGGCAGGCTTGGTGCCGTAGACATGGTCTGTGCCATGGTCAGTGTCGGGGTCACAATTTGCAAAGACGGCACCAAGGTAGAGATCACCAGTTTAGGTAAGGTTGGTGCCATAGACATTGTCAGTGCCATGGCTGGTGCCAAAGTCAAAATTTTTGAAGACGGCACCGAAGTCGGTACCAAAGACGATGCTGTGGATGCCAGTTTCGGCCCTGGGACTGAAGAGGTCAGTTTTGGTATCTTTTCTATTGGTTCCTGCTTCTTATCACCAGAGGGTGAAGAAGAAACCAAATGGGGTCTCTTTTTGTGCTCTTTACTAATAGGTGGTGAGCCCTCCGACCCAGAAGTAGCCTCTGAGAAGGGTGTCTTGAAAAGGCCCTTCAAAATCAACTTATTCTTTCTCTCATTAAGGGTTCGAGAGCTGAACCCTTTACAAACCGTACAAGGAGGCTGAACTGAGAGATGACAGACACCCAGACAATACACACAGGATACATGGGTGTCAGAATTTGGTATTTTGCAACCACACTGGTCGTATTGCTTAAACCCTGATGCTCCATTTTTCTCCGACATGGCAGACAACAAGATTGTCAACTTACTACCACAAACTCTAAAAA
Source organism: Protopterus annectens (assembly GCF_019279795.1). Taxonomy (NCBI): domain Eukaryota; kingdom Metazoa; phylum Chordata; order Ceratodontiformes; family Protopteridae; genus Protopterus; species Protopterus annectens. The sequence goes on along the minus strand of NC_056743.1, from coordinate 846,915,233 downwards.
GGAACGATAGAGGAAAGTTTTTTTTTTTTTTTTAATGAAGAAAGAAAGAAAAGGGAATACCAACAATGGTATCAAAAATACCTCAAATGGTAAGGGAGAGAGAAAGGGCCTGTACCAACAATGGTACTTAAGGATTACCTAGTAGGTAAGGGAGACAGTAGACAAAAAACATTAAGAGAGTGGGTGAATGTTAGCGATAAACTAAAGAAATACGTTAAAGGTATAAGACAAGGAAATTATTTAGAAAAAGGATTTTTAGATGAAACAATCGAAGTACTTAGGTGAGAGCTGTCTTGACATGTTTTTATGGCTACGCAGCAAACGAGATCTGAGGTAACAGGGAGAAGGGCACTGTGAGTAAAAGCTTAGCTCGAGAGTTTTTTGGCTGGCATGAGCTTGTTATAAGGCCAACTCGGTTCCGAGGACAGAACCGACACCCATCAGTAAGGAATGAATGAGGATTAACAACATCAGATCCTGCAGTTCCACATCTACATTTATAGTAAGTACGTAACTTTTGTATCAAGTAAGAGGAGGTCTATCCTCCATTAACAGCAGGACACAGTCCCAAACAAATCCTCCCTGGTATTAATCTTTATGAACTATGTTACCCCCCCCCACGACAGTCTGGACATCATGAACTAGTTTATAATGCCTTGCAAGAAGACTAAGCAGTAAAGTACAGTTTTGTACCTACCATAAATGTAGATGTTCGAGGATCTACATTGCTGCAGTCATAACCTGTGGGTAGTCCGCTGTCCTCGGTCGGCCCGAATACCAAAGAGCTAGGCTGGTGTCGGTCATTGTCGCCTAGAGCTGACGTCAGTACGTAGTATTACTTAAGCGCATGACCGACGCCATATCCTCAGTCTTTCTTGCCCCAGATGTCAGAAGGCCTAAAAATGAAAGGCCATCGCCAAAATAGTAAACGCCCAACAACCACCAGTGTGGAAATAAAGAGTATCCCAAGAAGAAACACAGCAATCCCAAACTATAGAGGGGAAGGAGGGAGGGATAATAGGACTGCAGCAATGTAGATCCTCGAACATCTACATTTATGGTAGGTACAAAACTGTACTATGTTCTTCGTCTCACATTGCTGCAGTCATAACCTGTGGGTAGAATCCCAAAGCAAAGGAAAAAGGGAGGCTGGCAAACTAAATAGCATTAGGAGCTGCTAACATGCCCTGTAAAACTGCAGTGGCAAACCCAGCCCTGGACTTGGAATAAAGGGGGAGATGGTAATGCTTAGTAAAAGTGTGTACTGAACTCCAAGTAGCTGCCTCCAAAATATCCTTAGTAGCTACCCGGGTCCAAAAAGCAGTAGATGTGGCAGTAGCCCTAGTAGAATGAGGTCTGATCCCAGCAGGAACATTCTTCCCATGATGAGAATAACAAAAAGCAATACATTGACCAATCCACTTGGAAATAGTCTGCTTTGAAACAGCTTTCCCTTGTGAACCCAAAGCAAAGGAAACAAACAACTGTTGAGTCTGACTGAACTCTTTAGTTCTGCTCAAATAATAACGTAGCTGCCTGTGGATATCCAAAGAATGCAAGACTTTTTCCCCCTTATTTTGGGGATCAGCATAAAAAGTAGGCAAATGAATAGACTGGTTCAAGGCCACATTAGAAATCACTTTAGGCATAAAAGTAGGGTTAGTACGCAAAGAAACTCTATCCTTATGGAATATCAGAAAGGGTTCAACTGCCATGAGTGCCTGCAATTCAGATACCCTCCTAGCAGAAGTAATGGCCAACAAAAAAGCAGTCTTCCAAGACAAAAACTTCAATTCAGATGTAGCTGCAGGTTCAAAAGGAGGTAAAGTAAGCTTCTCCAACACAAAATTGAGATCCCAGGAAGGAGTAGGAGCTCTACGTGGGGGTCTTATATTTTTTGCCCCTCTAAGAAACTGTTTGAACAGAGGGTGAGAAAATAAAGGAGGGTCACAATCATAGTGAGCAGAAATGGCTGCAGCATGAACCTTCACAGAAGAGAATGACAAACCCTTGTCCAGTAATTCAGTAAGATACTGTAGTGCAAAACTCAAATTAGGTACTGAAACATCAAAGCCCTTTGCTGTGCTCCAAAGAAAAAATCTCCTCCATTTATCAGCATAAACTTTTCGAGTACTAGGCCGCCTGGCTTCCAAAATGACATCTAAAACCTGTTGAGGAAGCTGAGACCCCACCAGCTCCATCACAGAATACGCCAGGCTGTTAGATGCAGGGACTGCACCCGGACATTGAGAAAATGATTGTCTGACTGGGATAACAAATGAGGAATCTGTGGCAAAGGCCAAGGAGGCTCCTGAATTAAACTCCTCAGCAGAGGATACCAATGCTGACGTGGCCAATCTGGTGCTATTAGAATCATGCAAGGCTTGTCCCGCCTGACTTTCAAGAGTACCTTGGGAAGAAGAAGCAGAGGGGGGAAAGCATAAACGTGAAGGTTGTTCCAACTGAAAGATAGAGCATCCACTTTCCAAGCATTTGGGTGGAACATCTTTGTGCAAAATTTTGGCAGTTGGAAATTCAGTGGAGAAGCGAACAGATCTATGTCTGGAGTTCCCCAAGCCACGGTCAACTGTTTGAATACCTGAGGGTCCAGTTTCCACTCGTGGGGATCCACAATTTGTCTGCTCAATACATCTGCTAGGGAGTTCTGTGCTCCTGGCAGAAACCGTGCTTGAAGATTGATGTGCAAACTCAGAGCAGTCTCCCACAAAATCATTGCTTGTCTGCAAAGAGGGTAGGAATGGGTTCCCCCTTGCTTGTTGATGTACCACATGACTGTTGTGTTGTCTGTTTGAATCAACACCTGTCCCGGCTGAAGTAGGTCCTTGAAGGCCATCAAGGCAAATTGGACTGCTAACATCTCCTTCATGTTGATATGCAAATGTAGTATTTTGGGAGGCCACATGTCCTGTATCCATTTCCCATTGAAGTGTGCTCCCCAAGCCAAGTCCGAGGCATCCGTCGTTAGGATCTGACTCGCCTCTGGTCGGATCACAGAGAGTCCCTTGTTTAGGTGACATTCCTGAGCCCACCACAAGAATTCCTTCTGGATGCAAGGTATAATCCGAATGACAGTGTCCAAACCGTGGCAGTGTTGAGTCCACACACTTTTGAGATACCATTGTAGCTTCCTCATATGCAGTTTGGCATTGGGAAGTACTAGAATGCAAGATGCCATGAACCCCAAGGCTTGAAGGACTGTCCTTGCAGTCAGCCTGGACATTACTGATAACTGCTGGAAGTATAGATGAAGAGTTCTTTGTTTGTCCGGGGTCAGAAATGCCATCTGAGAAGCTGTATTCAGTCTCACACCCAGAAAGCACATGTCCTGAGAGGGCACTAGACTGGACTTTATTTCGTTCACAGAATACCCTAGGCACCTTAAAACTGCCATTACATACTGGAGATGTTGTAGTAACTTGTCCTTGTTTTGAGCAAGAATCAGGCAATCGTCCAGATAAGGATAAATTTGTATTCCTCTCTGTCTGAAGAAAGCAATTACAGGAGCCAGAACTTTTGTGAATACCCTGGGCGCAGTAGATAAACCAAAGGGCAATGCAGAGAACTGATAATGAGAAGTACCAGCCCGAAATCTCAGGAATCTCCTGCAGCTGGGCCTGATAGGGATGTGAAGATAGGCCTCTTTGAGATCCAGGGTTACCATCCAGTGATCTTTGCCTAGCATAGGCAGAAGTTGTTGTAATGTTAACATCTTGAACTTTGGAATGTCTAGGTAGGTATTGAGAATGGACAAATCCAGAATTGGCCTCCAAGTGTTTCCTTTCTTTGGCACTAGGAATAGACGGGAATAAAATTCTAGGCCTACTTCTGACGGAGGGACCTCCTGAATTGCCCCCATCTGCAAAAGCAAAGAAATTTGCTCCTGAGCCTCCTGCCTTTGCTGAGGAGGCACATCCGGCATGCCTTTGAAAGGAGGAAAAGTGTGAAAATAAAACTTGTAACCTTGATTTATTATATCCAACACCCATTTGTCCTGGGTGACCAAATGCCAGTTTTGTTTGAAAAGTCCCAACTTTCCTCCTAGAGGAGCTGCCAGTAAAGAAGGGTCTGGCAGCGGAAGATACAGGTCACTGGGTCTGTTTACGAAAGGGCTGACCCCTGCCCTCACCAGAAGACTGTGCAGGAGAACTCCAAGTCCTAGGTCTGAAAGAACCCTGAGCGTGAGCCCTGCCTCTACCACGTCTAGACCTGCCCTTAGACTGATAATCCGAAGAAGGATAAGACCATCCTCTAGCAGGCCAATTCCTACTAAACATAGGGGGCTGCACCTGCATAAAATCCTTGACCGTCTGCATAGACTTAGCCTTATCTTCCATCTTTTTCAAAACTGATTCCACAGGAGGACCAAAAAGTACTTCAGATTGAAGAGGAGCATCCAAAATCCGAGCCTTAACATGCTCTGACAAATTTTGATCCTTAAGCCAGGCATGTCTACGAATAACTGAACCTGTAGCAGCCACCCTGGAGGAAGCCTGAAGAGCATCGAAACCACACTGCAAAGAATGTTTGCCAACTTGATCTGATGCATGAACCAACTCCTGGAGCTCCTTACACTCAATACCCTCAGATAAAGCATCCACCTTAGATTTCAATTGGCCTAACAAAAAGTTCTGATACTTCAGCATATGAAATTGGCAATTCAAAGCCCTCATAGCTAACGAAGAGGAGGTGTACACTTTTTTCCCCCACCTATCTAACGCTCTAGAATCTTTATCCAAAGGAACTGGATTCTTAGCCACAGAAGCCCTAACACCCTTCGGACCTTGAATAATAGTTTCTGGATCAGCTCTAGGACTCTTGTACAAATACTTATGTGCTTCTGGAACTCTGTAATATCTGTCTGGCTTAACAGGGGCAGGAGGCAAAGAATCAGGATTAAGGGAAGATTCAGAAAAAACATCCTGAACAACATCTAAGACAGGAGGAATAGCCAGGGGCCTATGTTGTGGCAGAAACAAAAATTCCCTAAGCCTTTTCCGAGAATCTGAAAAATCCTGACCTTCCCACTTGAAATGTTCCCTCATGGAATGTAAAGTCTCAGAAAAAGAAAAATCCTCTGGAGGAGAAGCAGAAGGACAGGAGTCCTCTGCATCCGAATCTGAATAGGAAGGGAAATCCTGAATTTCTTCAGCTGAGGAATCAGAGTAGTCTGAGGAATGATCCATTCCCTGTAAATCTGCCTCCACCCTAGGCCTCTTCTCTGGGGGGGGCATAGAACCCCTTATCAAAGAAATCAAGTCCTCTGCCATTTTCAACATATGCTTTTTAGGAACAGGTGCTGGAGAGCTAGAACTATGACCAGGGCCAACAAGACCAGGTTTGGCCTTAGCATGGCCTTTAGCCACTGAAGTAGAAGGCCTAATAACCTTTTGTAAAGATGGAACTACAGATACCTGAGAAGCACCCTCAGCCGGGCCTAATTTCTGAGAGGCCAACTCCTGCAAGAGTAAAGGTTCCCCGTGGGATTCAGCCGAACCCTCGGCAGGATCCAGAGATTCAACCGGAGGCTCCGTAGAACCGGCGTCCGCAATGGACGACTCATCCGGTTTAGACCTCAAAGATTTATCTTTACACTTTTTAGCGGTAGCGGGCGTCGGAGGATCCGACGGCATGTTATAGTTACACCGTTTACCGAAAACAAGCCTGGCACAGTCTGAGGCAAGAAAAGACAAAAATTTCCCCAACGGGGTACTTAGCCCAACTTGGTCTTCGGTCTGAAACTCGATAAATGAAAATTTCAGAACGCCGAACGGCACTTGCAAACGCTGCTTCTGCTTCGGACCACGCGGCAAGAAAGACTGAGGATATGGCGTCGGTCATGCGCTTAAGTACTACTACGTACTGACGTCAGCTCTAGGCGACAATGACCGACGCTGCCTAGCTCTTTGGTATTCGGGCCGACCGAGGACAGCGGACTACCCACAGGTTATGACTGCAGCAATGTGAGACGAAGAACATCTGCATAGTTATTGATGAGGGATGCACTTCTAAAATGCAGATGTGACAGAAGCAAGTGTTCTAGTTGAGTAAGCCTTTGCTACCCAGCAAGAGGCTTCTTACAATTATTTTTGGTAATACTTCATACATTCAGACAACTGTCTTGCTAAGGTAATATTAAAATCTTTCTGACTATGCTTTGTCTTAGGAAAAGGAGACAGACAACCGACTATCTTTGTGGGCAGCCTTTGTCCTTTCAGCATAAAATCTCAGTTGATGGTGTATGTCCATGCACACAAGAAGCACACCCTGGTTGGTATATTGTGAGAAAAGCAAAGGTAGCTAACTGCTCACATTAGACTCAGTAGCTCTTCTAGCATAAAGGATGGAATTAGTGTGGAGAATGTTCCTGTCCACATCAGCTATCACATATGAAGGGCTGACAGGCAGTGCATGCACTTTAGAAATGCTCTTGACAGAAGTGACAGACATGTGAAATGAAGTCTTCCAAAAAAGTATTCCCAAGTCAGCATAAGCTACAAGTTTAGAGGCAAACAGGGTCATTTCTCTGGCACAAAGCAGAAAATTCACAAAGAAGGTCTAAGTAAGAATTAGCCCTTCAGAAAGGCTTTGCAGACCTTTAAAAATGCCAAAGTAGAAAAGTTCGCATCCTCATACAAATTAAAAAATGACTGACAGATTCACTTTTGTAATATAGGTATAACTCAACCCAGAAACAGAGATAATAATGGATAGACTGAACAGGGCTTGAAGACACCCAGTCCTCTTCAAACATTAACCAAATCTGTTAATGCCAATAAAATTAGAGTAGATAGTCAAGTAATCAGGCTTCTGGTAAAAGAAAGATGGACACCTCCATTCTGAAAGATATTCAAGATTCTGAATCTGGACTGGAGGAGGAGGAGACAGATATAGGGTTTTTCTCCTCAGATTTCTGATTCAGACTCAGAGAGCTCAGTTTCTGACTATCCCGGTGGGGGTCTTTCTGTGAGACTATTTCTAGAATGTATCAGCATTTTCAGTGTGTGAACACTAAGGTTCTCAGTCCCTAACAAAATATGATGAGCTGTTACAGAAGGAATTTCCAGAACCTGCACCCATTCCTCCAATTTTCTCAGCGTTGAAGGATGTATGTGTTATTGCCTGAAATTTTACAGAGAGCTAACAAGCTGCTCCTAAAAGGCAGATAAGATGTAAAAAGTTACTCATTCTTTTAAGTTTGTATACATTCAACTCAACCCTGACCCAGCAGCTATAGCTTTAGTTAATCCTTCCACTGCTAAACACTTAGTTCCAATCCTAGTACTTCTGATAAGGATGGGAAGATTGCTGATAAGTATGGAAAAAAATGTATGCTTCTGCAACTTTGATATTCAGAATTTTGAATACTCAGGCTCATATGTTAAGGTTTGTCCTGACTAATTGTTAAAGTATGAGAAATGCTTTGTCTGCATTTTGTCTGGTGAGGAAAAATCAGCTTTAAATAATTTAATTTCTTCTTTTGTTGAAGTCACTACTCATTGTGTACAGTGTGTATATGACTCTATTGATACCTTTTCAAGGACTGTGGCCAATGGTACTGTTTTGAGGAGGTTTGCATGGTTGTGTTCTCAGAACTTCCCAGATTATGTTAAAATTAGATTTTAAATTCTCCTTTGGATAGATATTTAGTTTTTTGCCCCTCTGATGCAGAGATTTTAAAAAAGTGTGATGAAATCTCAAAGTTTTAGCCCTCCTTTTCCACATTTTCCAAAGGATTCTCCAAGTCCTCATCCAGTTTTGGTAAGAAACAAAATAAACAGTCTCAACAAAATGCAGGTAACCAGACATTTAAGAAGTGGCAAAGGGTTCCTAGAAGAACTCCAGAAACTCTTTAAACCAAGGACACTCCAATATGTCAGCATGACTATTTAAGAGACTTTTTTCTCCCTCCCACCATGACAGCCCTTTTTTTTCTGAAAAGTCTGAATCTCCACTTTTCTCTTTGGCAACAGATAAGATTTAGGCAAATGGGTTCTGAAGATCATTCATCTAGGTTACAGATGGCAATGGGAAGAAATTCTTAATTTCCAGGAGTTAATTCTATATCCTCCAGACCAAACTCTTTTGTTTCCTGCTGTCCTTCATCACATGCTGCCCCAGTGGATGACAGAACCAGTCCCTCCCCCCCCCCGCTCCAGGTTGGAAGGGGGTTTTATTCAAGGATGTTTTTACTGCCAATGCAAGAAAATGACTGGAGACCAGTTCTGGATTTTTCTTTCCTAAACCTGTTTGCAATAGTGTAAAAATTCAAAATTAAGTCACTTCACAACCTTTCTCCTCTTCTTCCTTGTTCAATTTTCCTGGGAACACTAGATTTAAAAGATGTTTATCATCACATTCCTATTCATCCAGACTTCAGGTGTTTCTAAAGATTGTGTGTGTCTGGATCACATTATGAGTTCTCTGCCTTACCCTTTAGACAATTCATTGTCCACTGCATCAAGAGTGTTCACAAAGTGTCTAGCTTCAGTTGTAGATCATTGCAGGCTACAAGGTATCCACATTCTTCCATTTTCCATGTTAAGAACCTCAAGTCAACCTGGTTAGCTAGTTCAAATGGAGCAAGTGTTAGCATCTCTAACAAAAAATAAGATACCAAGGAAGGGCTACAGGTTTTCTTGGAAGCATCATACACAAAACTCCTTTCAAAAACTTATATCACGAGAATGCATTGAAATAGGAGGATCCGTAGGCAGACATGCTGAAATGGCTGATAAATTAACCTTGAATGAGGAGTAAGAAAGGCTGTAGGATAGTAACTCATACAAATATTGTAGAACTAGAGAAAAACTAGACCTGAATGGGTGCTGGTTATGTTGTTGGCAGCAAGTAGAAAACATTTTCAGTTTAATAATATATGATTTTCTATACCTGCTGCATGTCCACAGTAAACAAGTCCCTAAATGGATTTAAGACCCTGTCATTCACGCAGTCAAATGAGGCTGATCAGTATCATGATGTATCAAACATCCCTGTTCTTGTATGAGGAGATTCAATCTGTGAGGAAGCTTGTGGTAACTGCCCCTGACCATTTCCAAAAGAAGGAAGACCCACCACAATGATCTTGGGGGATTCGTTCTAAGTTTTTAGAAGTACCTTGGATATTATTGGAAAGGCGAAAAGCAGAAACCTGATCTCACCGCAATGAAGTTAAAGTACTGAGCGGTTGCTGTTTAACAAACTTCCCAAATCCACAGTTCAAAGAAATTATCGGCAGCCGTAGCAAAAGTAAAACTCTTCTTTATTATGATGAATATAATTTTTTTTATATTATTGGAAAGGGTTGAAAAGCATACAGGAACATTTAGGGACAAGGAAAAGAAAAGCATCTGTCTTTCAGTCTTTCTTGCATGGATATCTGAAGTAGAATCCTGCCAGCTGAATGTTCAGAGAGAAGGCAAGGTCTGCTTAAGGAACTCCACACCAATGGATCAAATGTTGGAAGACCCCCTGATCTAGTGTCCATTCATGAAGGTCTGCTCTTGTCCTGCTCAGCTTGTCTGCCACACAGTTTTGCTGTGGCGGAATGTAGGATAACTGTAGAGTGAGATATCACAACCTAAGATGGCTATTCTGCAGAGGGAGTATGACCTGGTTCCCCCTTGCTTGTTAATGTACCACATGACTGTGGTATTGTCTGTAACAACTTGAAGAGGTCCCTGGGACCAAAGATGATTCAGAGTTGAGTGCCCTGAGCAGGCAAGCTTCTCTTTTACATTTATGTGCTTGCATCTGTCCTTGGTGTCCCACACACCTTGCACTTTTACCCTTCCTGAAATTTCTCCACAAGCAAAGTTCAAAGGGTCTGTAGTGACTGACTGCTTTGGAACAGGGAGGGAGTAGGGGAGACCTTGATTTAGAGGTAACTGTTATTCCCAACAAGTGAATTCTGTTCTGACAAATCCCAGCACTGGGATCTGAAAAGACAAGGTGTGTTGATGCTGGAAGCAAAAGAGACTTCAGACACCACTGCATCTTTCTTATGTGGAGTCTTGCCAGGGATATCATGAGAATCATAGAGCCATGAGATCCACAGTCCTGAGGTACTCTCTGTTAGTGACCAAAGTCTGAGTGGAAAACTCTAGAAATAGATCTAGATCTATTTTTTTTCCTGTGTAAGAAAATCTCTGAACTGTGGTGTCTAGATGACATCCCAGCAGCACAACCCTGTGAGAAGTTGTCAAAAAAGACTTTGAATTTTCTCTTGGAATCCCAGCTTGTTAAGAGATTTCTTACCCAAGAGAAAGATTCCTGACACTATCAAAAAAATTCTGCAAATATAATTGCTTCCAAGAAAACCTGTAGCCCTTCCTTAGTATCTTATTTTTTGTTAGAGATGCTAACACTTGCTCCATTTGAACTAGCTAACCAGGTTGACTTGAGGTTCTTAACATGGAAAATGGTTTTACTAATTACTCTGACCAGTGCAAGGAGGGTATCTGAGTTGCAGGTTCTTATAGTGAGTCCACCCTATTTCATTTTCCATACAAATGGGTTTTCTTTGAGAACTAATCTCTCTCTTTTATGCCTAATTACTTTGTCAAACTATTCATCTCCCTGTTTTCTTTCCTGAGCCCAAAAATGAGGGAGAAAGGATACTCCATGCCTTGGATGTCCACAGATAATGTGAGTGTTATCTTGACAGAAATACATTTTTCAGGTTTTTGGATCAATTTTTCATTTCTTGCAAAGGTAAGGAGAAGGGACAATCTGTCCCAAAGCAGACTATTTACAAATGGTTGTTTAAGGCTATTACCTTTTCCTGTACACACCACAACAAAACTTTTCCAGGCAGGGTCAAGGTCCACTCTACCAGGGCCTTGGTTTCATCTATGGGTTTTTGGAAAGGGTTGGATTCTACAACTATTGTAGAAGCTACAACTTGGTTCTCTGTGCATACTTTTGCAAAGCTCTATAAGTTTGATTTCTTCTGTAGGTCTAGATCAGGCTTTGCAATGACCGTTCTCCATCGGCTCCTGGATTCTTCTTCTTCTACCTCCAAAATGTAGTAAGCTAACGTAATCAACCCACATAGCTAAGGCTGCTGCAGCAGTGATTATTATGATGAACATAGTACAATTGTGTAAGTAAACTTACTATAACCACAGATGTTCAAATGATCACTGCCACTCCCTCCCTCCTTCCATCTCCCTTGTACTTGCTTGTGTTGTTTACACCAGGGTGTGGCCATTTACTTTCTTTTCTGTCTAGCACTATCCTTTCATGGCTCAGCCTCCCTTCCTCTGTTGGCAGGAAAGCTCTGAAAGGCTTGGCACCCAAACTTTCTTTTATGTATCTCAGCTCAAGCTGCCTTACAGTTTGGGCATATGGAAGGTACTCTGAAGCTTTGGAAGCTGTCCGGCTGTTATATTCTCGGCAGGATATAACCTCATGTAGCTAACTGCAGCAGTGATCAATATGATGAACATTTTTAATGAAAGTGATTGGCCTTGTGTAGCCTCCTCTTCTGGATAAACCTCATCATCAGATAAAATGCAGGAAAAGCATACAGGAGGCCAGAGGGCTTACTTCTGAAACACAGTATCCCGGGGGTGACCCCTAAGAGGTGAGATAAGGGAGATGTAGCTACTGCTCTTACGTGTTGGATGAGGAGCAAAAAAAGGTACAGGGAGGCTTGACCCACATTCAATACAACTTCCAAGCCACTGAGGGACAAGACAGCCACTTATAACGCATCAGTAAACAATGATACAGAGTGTGTCAACTAGAAAGTTGCCCCCCCCCCGACTATAATTCACCAGCCAAAGACAGTTGTAATGAATGTTCCATTCTCACATCTGCATGGCTTCTTGACTCAAAGGATAACTGTGTTTCTTCATGAATCATGATGACCAAACCACATCCATGCTGTTAGAATAGATGACAATCATGCCTTGTGGAAGGGAGTCCTAAAAGCTAAGAAGACAAAATAAACTGCCCTCATCTCCAAGATATTTTTACTTGGTCCTGTTTACCCCATGCCTGTCCATCACCAAGTCTTTCTCAATTAGACTCAGCCCATCTGTACCCCTTACTGGAAATGGACCCAGTACGGTACAGGTGTGACAGCCATCAAGGGAAGCTGTCATTCATACAGCCAGGAGTGTTGTTTGTGCCCTTGTTGGCATTCTGATGATGAAGGAGTTATTGTAATGGGTAAAACCCACTCATGGGCTTGGGGACCTATGCTATGCATCACTGTGGGGGCCACTACATTTTCCTCATGCAAGTGCATTATCCTGTGCATTTGCTCTAGGAAGGCTACTACCATACAGTGGTTTGGCTGTTCAAAACCTGCCACCAGAATGCATTCATATCTTGCCACTCCTCCTTCAAGGAACTGTGGATTTCTTGCAGATGTCCACACCCCCTAGACAGACATGTCTATCCAACTCTGTTCTGTGATGTTCCTGATCCACTAACTGAACTTGTGTCACATTGGGCCATTTAAAGATTTACCCCTCAGCACCAAAGGATCTGGCCCTCATCACCAAGACATTGGTACGTAGAGTGGACTGGAAGGATACCCAGACACCCTACACAACCTGTCCATTTTAAATCCCCCAATGGCAGACACATCCAGTATAGTTGCTGCTACTGTGGAAATGGTAACTAAAATGGATTGCCTATGGTATGGTTGGGAAGCTCCATCCATCATTAAAGGTGTCGCTTGCATGCTCAAAAAACTAGAATTTGAGTGATATGAGGTCCAACATCTGAAACCACTGGACCCTTAATGTTCACTGCAACACATTCTTGTGGAGTCAGGCATGGGAAACCATCTGGATGAATGCCACCATGATACCTACAGTATACACATAAAGGATAGCTTAGACTATTTAAAAGTACACAATGAAGGAAACCTTAAATTACATAAATCATATTCAATCCACTGGCAGACATGCTCTGCAAAGATCTGCATCCACACTGCAGTCAATAAATTTGAGTAGCTCAGAGGGTTCAGCTGTGACTCTGCAAGGTGCACTGTAATACCAAAAGAGTATAATAATTTGATCAGAGATTCCCTTACTACAGAATGAACTATAGCAGAATCTAGGAGACAGTCATCTAGATATGGGAAACCTCTTTGCTCCCTGCAACCTCTGGTGGGCTGCTACTACAGACATGCATTTGGTGAAAATCCTGAGGGCTGGGGTAAGTCCAAATGAGAGCATCCAGAACTGGTAATAAAAGGCTCCTACTGACTCCTCTGTGATTTTTATGAGGGAGTAGGTATCTTGGAGGTCCAAAAAAAATACATTCAGTTACTTTCTAATAAACAAGAGAAAGATGACTGCACCATGACTTATGCAAGTTTTGTCTGGGTATAAAGGAGTACAGGCTGGTTTCCTACACTTTGATGAGTGCAATTTGAGTGAGACGTTTCAATGCAACTGCCGTTTAAAGTAATTATTCAAACTGCATTAACTAATGTTGTGTGGGCCTGTGGTGCATTTCAGTGGGATTTTTCACTTTTCTCCATTGAGCAGAAAGAATGTAGGTAATTTGTTCAGATCGCTTAGATCCAAAATTGCCCTGAAGTCTTTTATTTCTTTATTTGGTTGTTTGTTTGTTTAGTTATTTATTTATTTTGCCACTAAAAAAAGAAGCTGAAATATAAGACTAATTCTTTCTGGTCTGGTGAGACCTCTTGGATGGTTTGTTTCTTTGAGGAGGTTGTGGACCTCCCTTCATCTGAAGAACTTTTGATGGGGTGGGACATTGGACAATGGAAGCAGTAGCACAATAGGTTGAATTTTGACAGATATCTTGTAGCTCCTACTTACAGGAATTTTCTTCCACCTGTTTTTCATTATGTGAAGGGACACATGGCTCCTGAATGTCTCCAAATCTGGAAATTCAGCCAGGCCATCAGGGCTGCTGTTGTCTGCCTGTAGGAGGGCCATGGCTCCCTAACAGGTGCTGAGATTCCTTGCCTATGAGGCCATGACCACTGTGGAAGTTACCCTGGTTACAAGGTTTCCTTCCCCCGTTGTTGTTCTCCTCTGCCAACTTGGAAAAGGATTACTGAAGCAGATGAAACTTTCTGCCCAGAACAGTGAAGGCCTTGTCCTCCTTCTCCATATTTTCAAAATGTGTCTTTACTTCAGGACCAAAAATACAGTTAATGTTAAAGGGGATATCCATATAGGTTACCTTTACATTCTTGGTAAATCCAATCAATAAAAAAAATTTGTGCTGGTGCACAGCAGTGCCACATCATGAAGTCCTGGCCAAACCTTATGAAGAGTACAAAAAACATATATCATATGGCTGGTCATGGTCAAAATGGTTGATGAGTGAAAAAGAAAATTGTCTTTAGCAGGTCCATCTGGCAAACTGCTCAATGGTATTGCACATTTTATCAGATACGCAACATTCAAAATTTACCATGAAAACAAAAAGTTAAAGAGAAGGATGCATACATCCACTTCCCTAACATGTTATTCCCTCTGGGAGATGGATACTTGGGCTCTGGGAACCTGAAGCTTTATTAATGACTGCTGCTGAAACAAAGGCATCGACATTTAGTGCCTCTGACCAAAATCTCCACTTTTTTGGAGGCTGAAGGATGCATTTGGCCTTCACAGGGACAAGGACCACTGTGTTAGAATTCTCTCAAGCTGCTTTGATGGCATCTTTCTGGATACCCATCAATGGAGGCACCACCCAAGAGAATTGGTGGGTAGAATTACAAGCATTCTGAAGCAGCCTTCTCTAAAGGGAAGGAAGGATACTGGGCCAGTGGCTCAAGCCTTCCCAACACATCAACTCAAGTACTGCAGGGTTCAGGGCAGAAGAAGAGGCTGTGCCAGCCTTGCAGTAGATGGCAGTATTGATGCCTGAACAAATACTGTCAATGAGAACTACTGCCATTGTGCTTGCTGTCTCAACAATGAGACTGACATTAATCAATGCAATGATACCAAAAGTCTCAATATAAAAAGCACCAGGACTATGCAGGTCTGATCTAATACTAATGCCAAAAGAGCCAGCATCAACTCACAAAAATACAGACTTCTGGCATAGGGCCCAAGATCACTATTAGTTCCAAGAGCAATGACATCAACAACACTGACATCAAGGTAGCATCCAATAACAGAAGTATCAACACTGCAGTGGTGAAACTGATACACAGATATTGGCATCAAAAGAGGCCCTGATGCTGGAACTGACCTGGAGGGGGACAAGTTTAGCATCATCAGGACCAGTTTCAAAAACTGCCTTACAGCCCTGACTGAGTCCCCATTCTCTCCTACTACCATCTCCCAACATCATAAATCAAGTGCAAAATAATTTATTGCAAACAGAACTAAAAAGCATGTGTCGATTAAGAGATGAAAAGAAGTAATGCACTCCCGGTTTACTAAGGTGATCTAAGTCCTGGAGTATTAAACCATGACAATCCAATGCAGTAACCTCATATGGTAGCTTGCAGGTAACACCATCACAATTGAGGCTGCTTTCAGTTTTACAGTCCTAAGGTGCAGGATGGTCAAAGGTGGACCATCTGATACCATAAAGAGATCATTAAAAAATTATATTTTCTGTAACTGTAAGAATGTCCAACATGCCTTGTTATCTATGGAACAGTCTACGAAAATGTGACTGAGTCAGGTGGAGCTTGGAATAGTTTACAATGATTTAGAAGTGAAAGATGTGGATCAAAAGACTATGTACTGTAAGTTAAATGTATTAGTTTCCAGTTACTAGCAGCCAGTTGTCAAAATATGGAAATAATTTGGACCTCTTAGGCAAAAGTGTGCACAGTCACGTGGGAATCTTCAAAGATTTCAGTGAGACAGAAGGAGTAAAAGAAGAGGAACAGAGATTCCCTGTGCCGTCTCAGATTCTCTCACCTATCAGCCACTGGACACAGTCATCTAAATAAGGAAACAATTATTTCCCTTATAGACACAAGCGGCTACTATCAAGATACATTTGGTTAACATTCTAGGGTAGAGGTGAGACCAAACAGCCTTGAATTGGTAATGAAAGTCTATTATTTCAGATTGTAGGAATCTTCTTGACTATTTCCTATCTTCATGTGCAGGACCATCTGCACCTCCTTCTTTGCAGCTGCTTTTTTCAGGTGAGACATCTGGCTTATGAAGAGACAGAATATGGGGAAGAGGAAGATAATTTTATAAGAAAGCCTTTAGTTATCATACCCTTAACTGCTATATGCATGGAGCATTTATTTCCTATCACCTTCATCAGGGAAAGGTCAGTGTTGGAGCTATATATTACTGCTGTCCACTCTAGGACTGATCAAAACCACTGTGACAGCACTGAGGACCTTGGTATCTGGACTGGTGCTCTTGCAGGTGTCATGCACAAGAAAAATTATGAGACCCAAAAGAACCTGCTGTGGTGGATGCAGGTTTCAGTGGGACCACTGCCTCTGCTGACTCTTTTGCATTCTACTGAAGAAGTATTGTGGGAGTGTGTAATTTCATACCTGCATCAATAAAGGCTTACCTATTTCTTTCATATATTTATTTCGGACATTATCAGTTTCCAGGCTAAACTTTAAGTGCCCTTTAAAATGGTACATCTATAAATGTATGCCCTGCCATCCTGAGCAAAAATGGGTGAGGTGGTGCTAGAAGTGCTACTACATGGCTGTTCCAGATCCTTCTACCCTGGTAGAACTGTCTGTAGTATCACATGCCACTTAGACCATCAGGCTACCAAATGTGGCGGTACTGGGGCCCTGTGGGGCTAAAATTCTTCTTTATGGACATTGTCAGACATCTTCTCTGTGAAATGCTGAATCTCATGCAGGACGTCTCATTGAAGGTACATCTGTGTAATACAGATAACAGATGACAGTTCAATGGGCAAACAGTTAAATGAACAATAGGGAAGACAAAAACACACACTTTTCCACTCAATTCCAAGTCTGGGTAGATAGCTGGATAGGGCCTCTTAAGAGCAACTGCCAATACAGTGATGCCAGGCTTGGAAGTCTGGACTCAGCAAACACTCCTTAGGTGGTCAGAATATCTATCTGGTCTGCCTTTCTGGAAACAAAGATCAGTGTCAAGATGAACCCATGCATTATTAAGTACATCTTAAAAAGTGTCCACGTAGGGTGGAGCAGAGAACTACTCTGTCATCATGTAAGCTTCCTGGTCTCTTTTCTTGGGAGAAAAAGATGAAGTCAATCAGCTGTCCTACTCTCTCACCCATATGTTTCAGGACCTTTCCAAATTTATAAACCTGTGGTGGAAAAGGGGAGAATATCCTCTTCTTCATCATCTATATTTTTAGAAACTGGATCACTTTCCATTGGGAGATTCAGGTACTTTGCTTTTGTAAGGCTTTTCCTGAACCTTTTAAGTGCAACAAACTCTCTTTAGTAGGTGTCTGATGCTATTTTAATTGGTTATGGCATGCAGGAGGAAGAAATGATTGTAGAGAGAAAATCTAAAACAGCAGATGAAGAATCTTGTTGAGAGAAGGGCATTTGGATTTGCCAAAAAGGGGTCAATGCAGGGGGGGGGATCTGTAGCCCACACTTCATGATCTGACTGCACTAACTCTGTCTCTTGAATGCACTGTGGCAGGAAGGCTATACCTTGCATAGAAGAAAAGGGGCTACAGGCACATGTACCAGAATGGTAGGCCCCTGTGAGACAAGTGCCTATCTAACATTTCAGTTGAACCTGTCTCAAGTATTTAACGCCAGAAATGCCAATATTAAGGAGGTAATATCAGAGAAAAAGGCATTGGTGTGACCAACCAAGGTTTGAAGGACAGGTATTAATGAGAATCACACTTATTTATGGACACCAGAAAAATCATAGACCACGGTCTGACACCCATACAGAGTACCACCATTTTCTTAATGGTTGCTGCCAGCCTGTTATAATCAATTTTTGGTGAGGTTGAGGTACACTAGATTACAGGACAGAAGGTGGTTATGCATGCAGAGGAGAGGTGAGATGAGTCTATCTTGAGGAGCCTCCATAACTTGACCAGAGGGCTCAATAGGAGTAATTGCAGGGATTTAGTTTCTGTTGTCTGCTCTGGTAGTTAAAGATTTTCCAGCTTTTCATTTGAGCAGTGTGTTTTCTTATGGTACTTCTTTCTTCTCCTACAACTGCTTTCACATCCTTTATGTGAAGATTTGGAAGATGTGGCAGATGAGGAAGCTAGCCTTTGTTTTAGCATATGCAGTCTTTCACATATTCAAACGTTCTGAAATGCCTTTCTTTGGCTTCACTAAACCCTCTACAAACATAACATTTATATGTGTCATGTGAGGGAACCCAAACTAATTAAACATTTTAGTAGGAGAAGTATCTGTCTGATGCATAGGCTCTAGTTAATAAAAACGCAAAGTCCACACGAAATACAGCATAATACAAAAGAATAGTGCTTCCAAAATGGATATAAAGAAAACTGATGCAAGGTAAATAAAAGCAGAAGAGATGACTAAAATTGTCTAATGAAGATTGTATCTCAAAATCTAACTCTTTACTCTGTGCAGCAGCCTAGAATCACTGTGGTCAAACTCTTTCACAGTAGTAGAAAAACTGTGAAATGCTCCATAAAACAATGCATTACTTTCTTCACTTAACATACTTCCCTAAGAAACATCTTTATAAAACCACAATAACAAATAAAGCAATAAATAATAAAAAAGAAAAAAGCATTAGACAGGAATATAAGCATACATAAAGAAGAAAGATGCTTTAAAACAATGACTCACAAGGGGTGCCAACTGACTGAACTGAAGTACAAAGAGAAGCAAACACCACTAAAAAAAAAGTATAATTCCAGCAAACATACAGCACCCATAGTAAGAGATCAAGAGTGCAACACAAAAAAATCAGAAAAAAATGACATATCAAATATGAATCGAGTAGCCTGTGAAAGTAAGAAAAATATAGAAATCTTGCAGTTTTAAATTGTGCCCCCAACAAAACAACAAATAAACAAAGGTTGCATACTTATTGTAACAATAGATCTGGATGTGCAGGTTCATTAACCACAGGACTAAGGCCAGCAGAACTTAGGCAGTTCAGTATCTGAAATGTTCCCATGCTACAGACACCGCCCTCCTAACCAATAATGCCCTGCAAATAAGGATCCTCTCCAGATCTCTCCTGCAGCACTAAGTGTTCATATCAGTGAAATGGCCACAGGCGACTTCTGGCACTTTTAGCTATATCTGACAGGAAAAGTACTGAATTTTCATTATTTTCTTAATCAATCATAACTGATTATTAATTTCCTAACCATGTGACTTCCCACATTCAGTTTGTTCATTTTTTTTATTCTGTTCAAAATATTTTTCCCTTTTAAGCCTCCCTCACACTTTCACCTTGCCTTCACAGTTATACTTTTCTGTTTTTCAAAATCCCTGTTAATCTTTCTTGAAAGTGAGTTTCTTTATTAAAAAATAGGTCTTATTCTTTTGTTGTGCATTAGACTTTCTGACTGTGAGATATGTATATATTTTACCAGTGTCACTGTAAAATAAAGAAATAAAGCTTTTAATGGAAAATTTGTTGTCTGTTGGTTCTCAGACTTAACCTGTGCTTCAAGAGTGACCCCCTCCAAGCTTGACTTTTGAGCCAAGGGTGACACGTACAAAACTATGGAGAGACTGTTGCATTGCAACAAATTCCCCATCCATGTAAATCAGAGCTCATCCATGTACATATTCAAGTGCAGTTTGGATCTATGGGTGGAAAACAAAAAATTTACCCCAGGACTACCCCTGTAGTAACTACTGGGCAGAGGCAGCTCCTAAATGCTGTATTCCATGCATGCATGCATCCCCTCAAATTATGTATGGCATAACCAATTAGATAAATAAAACAATGGCAGTCCTAAAATAATAACGGAAAGTCAATTTAACATGAAGAGCTTTTAATTTACATGAAATAGTAAACTTCAACAGGCAATGAGAAACACGCACTAATCAACTCTTTAAATACAATTAAAATTGGCGCCAATTCAAACTGGGGAATGATGTCATCAGCAGCACAATAATCCCCTCCTACTAGCACTTATGTTACATAAAAAGAAAATGCTTATACTCATTTTTCATATATGAAAAAACATTAAAGCATTAACTTGGATGAAATACAATTGCACTTTTAAATAAAATAAAAGCCAATCCCAAATGGGATAGGTTAATTCAAGCACCAAAAGGGAAATTGGTTAGGCTTAAAATGTCCTGCAAGGTAGCTAACCTAGTACTTGGCTATGAACTTATGAACCTATGAGACACAGGAAGAAACAGTAAGTGAAGGAACAGAGATGTGACAAGTCTGACATAGTTCAAAGTGAAAGTTCTGATAAGTACATGGATTCCTCTCCAGGTCCTACTTGTAAAAGACCCAGAACTGAAGAGTTCTCTTCTTTTCTTTTTTTTCTTTTCCCCTTCAGGGGTTCATAAGATTCCAGTTAAGATTATGTCTAGCTCTTTAGCCAGGAAACTGGCTAGAGCTGAGGGTCTATCTTCTTTATAAGATCTGTACATCAATAAGATCTTTGTTCCCTCCAGGCACTCTTCCACCATATCCTTCTATTACTTTGTTGAGTAAAACTATCAGAAAATTGACAATTTTTGCAATGAAGATATGTCAAGAATTACTCCTCTGGAGCAAACAAAGGCCTCTCCTCTTTAGTAAGCTTCTCAGTTCCTGCATCTAAATTCTCCTCACCAGACTCTGGTCCTAGTGAGACCAAGAGTTGATCTATAAGTATCGACATCAGCAGCTCTGCTACTGTCTTTTCTCCTGGAGCTCAGGCTTGCCCCATCTGCACTGATCTCAGCCCTGATCCTTTCAGGGCCATTTTTGATGTTGCACATTTCAGCCATCCAACCTTCAGGGTTGATGTACTTTGTGTTGACCTTACTGGATCTGAAGCACTTGATGGATCTGGAGCCATTGCAACAGTCTCAGTCTCAACTCTGGCACTCAACCCTAACTGTATCTACAACCCTTGGCGTCTGTACAAATTACTGCCTCCACCAGAGGCATAACTTTGTCTAGGACTTTGGTTATCTACTGTCTTTCTGATTAGGATAGAGTGGTCAGATGGCCCCTATAGGCTAGCTAACATGTGTGCATTGTAGCACTGGCTTAATTATGTTTGGACCCCCTCTCCTCCTAGGCACACTGAGAAGCTAACTATAAGAGGAAACATGGCATCTCCTATAACAGACTCACATGTAGATGAAGGTGCTAATTCCTCACCATCCTCCTAAATTACTCCATGATCTGGTAGAATTTGCACACAATGAGGCAATCTTGACCTTATTATCTGTCTGAAGTAGGCCTTTAATTTCCCCAACCTTCTCCTTCGTATTGCCAGGTGTAAAAATGGTTCTGCTGGTGATCAAGACAACATGGGAGAACCCTAATGTTAAGACAACTGTAATGAAAAAGTCAGTCAAAGTCCACTGGCCTTCCAAAGACTGGATATGATAGAGACACCCAATGTTGACTCCACAGTTGCAGCAGTAGCCATTCAGAAGGCTTCAATGCAGCAAAGTTCTGCTGTCCATCCACCATTACAAGGAGTCCTGGTCAATGGACCAATTTAGCAACCATGCCTATCCTTTCCCCATTTTCACTCTGAGGTGTGGTGAGGGCATTGAACTACTTATGTATATATACACACACACACACACACAAAATTGTATACTTATACATATACATGTAAAAACGTAAATACACATACACACACATAAAAAAATGTATATATCTATGTATATGTAGAAGCATTCAAGCATATACATATATATATATATATATATATATATATATATATATATATATATATATATGTTTGTATGTATACATAGAGAGAGGGAGAGATGTGTTTGTGTTTTTTTTTTGGTCCAGAACAGTTCAAAGCAATTAGCTAACCACTTGGAAAGAGTAAGGGTAGCAACTGTTTATCTGTAGCAGTATATGTATATGTATGATTGTATATACTTATATGTGAATATATATATATATATATATATATATATATATATATATATATATATATGTGTGTGTATGTATTATATACATGTGTGTGTATATCACACATCATATCTTATTTTCTTATTGATCCAGCCTTGATTTTGAAAATGAAATGTATAATTGTTCATCTCTGTGGACTGATTTGATTCTCTCCATTGAAAATTTAAGCTGTCTGTGGACATTAATTGACTAACTAAAATTTAAAGAATTGGTCAGCTCTAAGTGCCACACCTTCCTCATGAAAAACTAAGTAAATCTTAGAGAAGCAGCTTATAATTCAAAGATTTCCTTAGATGAAGTACTAATTACTAAAAGGAGGGATTTCCAAGACAAGAACTTCTTATCCACAGAGGCTGAAGCTTCAGTGGGCTGAAGATTAAGATTCTTTGGCATACAATAAATGTACCATGGAGGGAAAGTGTCTCTAAATGGAGGACAGTGGTAGAAGATACTGCCAAAGAAAGATCTTACAAAGTGTGAGACGGGCAGGAGGAAAAGAATGTATACCAGAATGACGGGTAGAAATAGCCCATAAATTAACCCTGATGGAGGAGTAACTAAGTTGCTGAGTCCACAATCACAGATCTCTAACCAACCAACATGGTTGTACTGGGTTTCTGTGAACAATTCTGCATAGGCTGCTGTGTTCTCTGGGTTTGGAGGGCAATGAATATTGAATAACTATCACTTAACAAAAGGTAGTTTGCCTTTGAATAGTTCCTGTTACTGGTCTTAATGGGGTTACAAAGTTAATTTTGATTTCAATGGAGCATACCAGGGAGAATGTGACATTGGGGGTTGGTGCAGCATTCTCCCATGTCTGCGAGTTCAACGTACAGTATGTTGGGGCCTCTAGTGGGAGTATGCACTAACTGGTCAAGGCTGTTTGTATTTACGAAGTCCAGGAATCTTTGTGCCTGCAGATTTCAGGCCATGTAGTATTCCCAGTCTATAGAGGGGATAATTTCAAGTCAGCCATGAGTAGGGTATTTGGTTAGATACTAAGTGTCTCCAGTAGGTCTAAGTATGTGCTGTGATTTTCTTGGGACATGGAGGGCGATCTATAGCTAGATAGATATGGTAAAGGATTTTTTCTATGGTGATCTGCACATGGAGATACTCCAGCATGTCATCCTATTTAACCAACCTAGAAGTATGTTTGTTATGTATATCAAGACATGTCCAGCTTTAGTCCTTTTCTTTACAGCTACTGAACTAAAAGCATGGAAGACACTGAAACCTTACACTGCTGGGGTACTCTCTGTGGCTTTAAACCATTTTGCAGTAACAGCACAAATGCCTATATTCTCAAGGCTGAGAAGGGCTTGGAGGGATTGTATTTTTGATTAGGCTTCTGGCATTGAGCAGTAACACCTTGAGATTCAGCTGAGTTGACTATGCCAGTAGGTTTCTCAACTTAGCATTGTCTAAAAAAGGCTCTATGGGATAGATAAAATATTTGAAATCCTACAGGAGACAGGTGTGGACCACCTCTGGCAAAGCAACGTGGTCTGTTAACCATGTCCTCCCATGCTGACAAATACTGAATCCCCTTAGAATGGCACCAGAAACTCAGCCAGTTGCTAAAAATCAATCATCATTTCATAGTATTGTGGCATTATCCTTGGCGAAGGTAATATGTTGCTCAATGCTTGGCTCATACCAGCCTGAAACACATAGTCTAAGAGCTCCACAATGTCTCTCTTTACATAGTCCAAGGAAGTAAGTTTCAGGTCATGTACACCTACATTGACTATGATGGAACTATACTGGTACCTGAGGTGTAATGATTTGAGTCTGTGCGTAATTTGACAGATCCTGGCTCCAGATAGGCAACTAACTGTTATCTTCTCCTTGTTCAGTCTGGTTACAGGGGAATCAGTATGTTTTACCATGGAGTTCCCTATAACTAGAGTCCTGGAAAATTTGTTTGCTTGCCTTTCTGTATTTATGCCTCCACTGAGTGTGGCTCTATGTGTGGTGTTATGTGTTGTTTTTGAGTGTTTTTGGTTTTGTTGTGGGTACACTTTGCCAATGGGAAGTCTAGTTCTTTGCTGTTTAGGAAAACTACATTTAAATGACACAGCGTATGTTGGTCTACGCATTTGCTGAGCGCTATGTGTAGTGAGCATTGCATGCATGATTTTGCAACCTAATGTGTGCTTGTATGTGAGACTTTAGCCTTCAGTAACATTGTATATGAACACCTCCTGCATACTGTACCTGTTACTTTAAGGATTAAGTGTTATCAGTAAATATGATACAACTGTTACATTGTCTCGGGATACCCATAAATACCAAGATGGCTGCAGAGAAGTTAGGAAATTCCATATCCATTTTGTCAGTCCTTTAATTAATGAGCTACAATGGTGGAATACTGGGGCTTACAGAAGGCTATTAAAGGTGCTTTACTGGGGCAGACTAGTAATGCAAAACAAAATTCTACTACATTTAATGGCATTGCCACTCACCATACAAACTAGCTGTTCTAAACTTGTCGCCATGTAAGGTTTTTGCTCTATACTTACTGTTTTACAGGGTAAAGTTTTATGGACACTTCTGTAGGGAAAATTAGCTTTCTAGGTGTTCTGCTGACTACCTCTGCACGCACAGACAGCAGCTTTGTACAAATGCAACAAATTTATATCAGGACTGTAAAAAACATAAAACTGACTACTGAGCCCTCTGGCCAATAAAACAACTACACTTTGAGTCCTTTTGTGTGTTTCCTAACTCAGGCAGACCAGGCAAACACATTCTGTCATAAGATGATTAATCCTTGTTCTCCTAATGTTAAAATATAGTAAAAGGAATCCCACAAGTGCAATGCTACTACAAACAGCTTAAACTTCTAGCAAAAAATCCCTTACTGAAGATGACTCAGTGGCTATCTTACTGTGAAGGTAAGTATCTTGGAGATCTAAGGAAGACACCCAGTCACCTTTGGGTAAGTAATGGAATGCACTGCGACCATCTGAGACCATCCATAAGATTTCTTCTGGAATGAAGATAATTAGGCTGGTGAGGTCTAAAATGGCCTGAGGTCTTTTATTATCTTTCACAACAAAAATAATTTGGAATAAAACCCTAAACCTTTCTGGCCTATGGTACATCCTGGATGACTTTTTTTATCTGGGCAAGTTTATGACCTCCTTCTTTGCTACTTGCTTTTGACATGGCGGAATATCTGGTAAGGGAATCAAAGGGTAGGACAGAGACAGTATTTTGTAACCTCAAGATACTACCTCCCTGAATTGTCTTCCTTGGAAATTTTCTTTCAAGTCCTTACATAAAGAGATAATTGGCCCAAAGCTATCTCCAGAGTGAGAATGTTAGCTTACCCTCCCTGGACAGGCCTCAGTCTCCTGTTGACTGTAGAGAGACCCAATCTCTGGTACCATGACCTTGCTGAAAATCCAAATGAGAGGACTGTCTGTATCTAGCAATCCCTCATGTTGTGGCTGCCACTGTGGTGAACCATGCTGAAACCACATCAGGAGCTGGTTATGCTGCATTCAGGTAATATGGTATGGAGAGTGAAATTTCACACAGACGCAGAAACACACACACACATGTGCATGCATAGCAGCCAAGTTAAGACAGTCTCATTCACACATATAAGATGCTGGAAGGCTTGATCAAAAGAGGTTGCTTACAAGAATATCCAGTGAGGTAGCCTTGGTATCCTCAGTGAACTAGGTTAATCCCAACCAGAAGTGCCAGAATATGGTGATGCCTGATCCTGCTTCCCTGCCCATACAGTCTGCCATGCTATAAAATCACATAGATCAAAAGGTTGCCTAGGCTGTAGAATGTACTTGCTTGTATACTAATCGGGTGCATGTCAGGTCAAATAATGTAATTTCTCTGAATGCAAAGAAATCAAAAGCAGTTTGCCAAAACTACTTTAACCAACTGTAGAGATTGCCTATTTCTTCAATACTGTGCAAAATCAAGCTGATATATATAATTCCAGGAGCTAGGGCATGCATGGGGGGGGGGGGGGGGGTTGATCCCTGGAAAAAAAATATTTTAATATTCACTGAAGGTGGTTTCGATGAACTGTTTTCAATTTTTTTGTGTTCCATAACCAAGAAAACAAGGCAAAGTCATCAACTAAAACAACTAATATGAAAAATCAAGGCGGCTGGGCTGAGAATTGTACTAAGCAGGAACCACAAGGCAAAAGGAAAGTAGCAGTATAAATTTATTAAAATAAATTTATACAACTTCATTCCTTTTGCCTTGTAATTCCTGCTTAGTGCAATTCTCAGCCCAGCCACCTTGATTTTTCATATTCATTTTTTTGTGTTCTCCAAAACTATGTTTGGCGAGTCAACATGTATCTGTACTAATACTATACCTAAATGGGCCTTCTAACAGCTCCTGTGCTGCACACTCCACTTCATCTGCCATGTTTTTTTCAAAAAATACTAGAACAGTAAAACAAGTTTAAATCCTTCAGACATAAGGCAGTACATGTGAATGAACATGCTTTTTCCAAATCTGTCAATCTACGGTTGATGGACAACTCACTCTGGGGTGCGGCAGTTTTTTAGAGAGACATGCAAAGATCGAGTGCATTTGATTTTGGAGACTGTACACAAATCATGCACCCTCTCAGGAAGCAGAAAACCCAATCATGTTCTTAGAAACAAGAGGTGTCCAGGTTTTTCCAAACTATGCTGGTCATCTTTTAAAATGTTCTCTACAGGACTGACCATACGCCAAGTTTGCTGATGTCTCAACTGAGGAGAATGGACAGGGTTAGAGGGCCAGCCCCCAATATTGCATCATTTGTAAATATTTTCTAAATTCTGGGTCACTGGAGGAGAAGGAAGAGGAGAGATTGTCCTCTTCTCATCATCAAGGCCCTCTACTGGATGACCCAAAATAGAATCAGTATGTTTAGAGGTGGCAAGGGGCATTTTCTCTAATGGTTCGGTAACCAAGGACTCAAGCATCCTCTTTACAAGTTTATGAAGACTGGATCCAGAAAGGGTACTGGGTTCAGGCAACAGCGTGGGAAGAAGAGGCTGGTACTGGTATGTAGCCTAACTGCGGACATCCCCAATGAGACTGAAGGCACTGAAGAGGTGTCTGGTACAGGACATACCTTAGGGCCAGTGAGATAATACTGACACAAAAAAAAAAAAAAAAAAAAACAGCAGAGAGGCCCCCATGACTACAGAAACAACAGTAATGTTTTTTCAAATGGCCTTGCACCAGAAACCATGATGTTGGCTACAGTGCTAAAGGTCTAGACACTGATACCACTGTTGCCAGAAATATCAGCATCAAAAGATCAGAACAGACAGAGTATGTTTATCAACAAAGCTATATGACATATAAGTCATCAATGCAGGTGAATGGAGCATCAGAGAGGCCAGCATTAGAGCACAGACAATAAAAGCCAGAACAATAATTGAAAGAATAGGCAATGGGATCACCAGTGCTAGAAACAAAAAATAGTACCTAGAAGAAAATTAGAGAATTTGTGTCGTGTGGCTTTGAATATTCAAACATAAAATATATGAACTGCTTCTGTCAGCTTACTGCAGTAATTGTTGGGTTAAAATGGGGACACCCTAAAGGTACAGGATGTTTCAAATTTATACTGAAGAGATGAGAGAGTAGCTGAAGTGGACTCAACACTAACTAAAAGATCCTTCACTGAACTCCCTGTAGAAAGAGAAGCCTTCTTCATCACTAGTTCTGGACAAGAATGATCTTACTTAGAGAAGTATTATCCAGGGAAGCAATCCTGTTAACAGCAGGTAGCATGTCAGAAGAAACTTACTTCATCAGAAAAAAAAAATTAAATTTTTTGAGAAAAAAAGGTTCATTACCTTCAATAGCTATTTATTTCTTTATGCATGATTTTGCTGATTAGGATAGAACACTGATGCAAGTAGAACAATTAGTACAGAACTGTAGTCTCAATGATGACTAGTTGGGTATTTCACGTGGACAGCAGATAGGACCAGAGAGACCAAGAAGGGTGAACAGTCTTCCTTCACTTACAGTGTGTCGCTTGGTTCAACCCTTCAAAAAAAGAGCACTCCAAAATCTGCAACTCCCTTAGGCAGGAAAAATAAACTGTGTACCCTTGGGTAGCCAAAAAGGCTTTGCCACAGGCATACAAACCAAATCACTGAGTAGATATCACAAGGAAAGGAAGGAGGGACTCCCTATTGTAATTCATAGATTCATAACTTCAAATCTCAGCATTATGGGAAAAATATGAAAATACAACAGAGTAGCAAATGTTGAAAAATCATTCTCTCCTTTAAAGCTGGATTCGGCAGTATGACCTTGTGGCACCGTGGAATAAAGCCCTTACTGCACTACAGACGACACTGGTTTAACTAGTGACATGGGTGCTGGAGGGAATGGAAAATTGAGGAAGATGGGAATGAAAAAACAATGCCAGCTCATCCATCCTTGAGGAAGGAAGGCTACCTAGGCATGCTGCAATAGCAAAATAAGAACAGGGTGAGCTCTCCACTGCAAACTGTATGCCATTTGGTTAGAAGACTGAGCATGCATGGAAATGCATATGTACCTCCTGCAGACAGCAAGTGCAGAGCTTGCAAGGCTGATGTGGGGTGGGAGGGGGCCTAGGGCAGACTTTGATTTTATCTTACTGTCTCCAGTTGTAGGTTGAGTTGAACCCAGACGTGTCTAAAGAAGACAAGTCTGGAAGACCCAGTGAATGAGGAGAGCAACCAGTGGCAGGTGACAGTCACCAGCAAGAAGGGGATGCAAAAAAAAGCTGTATTTTGGAGACAGACAAGCCCCCTGAACCTCTCACATCTCCCGCTACTTATATATGCTAACTCTGAGATCACCATGCCTCAGAAAAGAGGGAATACTCACGTCAGTATCAGACTTAGAACATGTAAATCTGCATTTTTCACTTATTTAGTTCATCTATCCTGGAGATATACTAACAAGTCTTGGAATTAAAAACATATACTGGAAAAAAAAAAGCCCTAGGCCCAACAGTGCAGAAGACAAAAAGCATAACTACTGAATGGAAACTAACAGAAGCCATGGAAATCACAGAAAGAGAAGAGAAGACAAGAGAAGAGGTGAAGAAAAAGGAGAAACCACTTAACAGTTTTTTATCACACAAAAAAAATATTTTGCCAATTGTAGAGTGGGGCTATTTTCTTTTGACAGATTTAAAAGCACAACAAAAAGCATATATCAAACATTTCACTCTCAAGTTGATTGGAATTGGGTACTAGTTTGATATACTGATTGGTCCTAATGCCTTGTGGCATCAGTACTGACTATTAATAAAAATGGACCTCAAATCATAATGAAAAGCCATGAAAAATGCTAAGTTTCTTGCATCTACAAAGATATTAGATTTTTTTTTCCATTAGCAAATACTCTCAGGAGGAGACAAAAAGTCTCCAGCTGAAGGCATCTGACCAGGGAAATTTTGTACATTCTGTACTGAATGATATTTACAAAGATTCCTTCATACATCCACAACATCATTAGCTGTTTTTTATTACTACTTTTTCATGGAGTCAAGCTGTCTGCAGGTGCAAGAAATTAATCTTGAGAGTTCTGAGCACTCTTTGCAGAGTTAAATGCAAAATTTAAAGGTACAATGGCAAGCAGTTCAATGAAAAATAAAGGCTGAAATTATGGGAAGTGAACAAGAGATAGTAGCCTCAACAGCAGCCATAATACTTTAATGCATTTAATATAACAGTGCACAGTTTAGTTTTATTTAAAGGTACACACTGCACTTTTTCTTAGGGCTAAAAGTTAATGTTTTTTGAAAGCATACAACCTGTTTTCTCATCTGGGTGGGGAATAGAGATAAGAAAAATAAACACAACAATTGGTATAAGTAGCAACACAGTCTGTGCCATGTTTTGGTATAAGTAACCTTAATTTTAGATAAGGTAATGACTGTGGGAACAGTGGCCAATTTGATGCAATCATTCATACCTAGAAAATTAAACTTCCTTTACTGAAAATGTACATAGTTTTGTGTGGTTCTTCTACGTTAATAGGGGATTGAGATATCCTGGAAATGTATTTAGTGTTTTGTTTGAGGGTTTTCACTAAAACAAAAAGCCTTAAAAAATGTGAAATAGGTTCAAATGGAGAGGACAAGTAACAACTGTATAAAACACCAGCCTGCCACACATTAGCGTGTCCATGTAAGACAAAAGTTGGAAATATAAATAAAAAAAAAACTGTTGTGTATAACAGGTGGAAACAACAGCTTTTTGTCATAATGGCTACTCTATCCATATTATCTTGGAATGTAAATGGCCTTACAGGTAAAGACAAAAAGGAAGAAAGTATTGAATCATATTAATAAATGCAGAGTGAAAATAGCAATGCTGCAGGAGACACATTTGGAAATACATGAACATGTGAATTTAACAAAGGAAAGGATTTCAGGATGGATATTCAGCAGAATATCAATGACAAAGGTGAGTGATATTTATTGCTAGAGGGGCTCCAATGGTGAATGAAGAGGGGAAAAGACAATAATGGTAGATTTATGGTAGTAAGGAGCTATTGGCAAGGGTTGAAGATTACACCGGCATGCACTTATAGTACATCAAAAACTGCTATTATGGAGCTTAAGGAAATTCTGGGAGAAATAATTAGCTTTCAGTACGGTATATTACTTATAGGTGAGAACTGGAACTTGATTTGCAATAGCGAGGATGTATCAGAGGAACATAGAAAGGAAAATATAACAAAATGGTATATTTCTGAAGAAATTTATGAAAATGGTTGGTATGGAAGATGTGAATTCAGTATGGAAGATGTGAATTCAGTAGCAGGAATGCTGACAAAATTTACATATTACTTCATGAGGCAGAGAAATTACATTTCATGGGAACGTGCTTTTCATTGAAAGCTTTGACACACATGTAATAACTATTTCAGAGCATGCACTGACAAAAACTAAGATAAAATTGCAGGGTAATAAAGAAGAAATTAAACACTGGTGCTTTCCTACCTACATGTTAAAAAGAGAGGAACTCAAGGAACGGGAAAAATATTTGAGAGTTATTACGGAAGATAGGAATTTCTTCAGCAGTGATAGCTACTGAGTGGTATAAAATGAAAATTGAGTTTAAAGATATGGTAGAAATAAAACAGGAATAGATATGGTTAAGAAAAAATAGTAATTATTTAGTGGCTGACAAAGCTTAACATATTGCAGAATAAAGGGAATTTCAAAGAACAAGAGAAGATGCAAATACACAGTGCAAACAAAAAATGAGGGAGTATTTGGATAATATGCATGAGTACAGGAAGACTGCAGCTAAACAACTACTTTTTTGATAAGAACCCCACAGCACAAAAACTTCTAGCACAATAACTTAAGTTTTTTGCACTTGATAAATACAAAAACGACATGTTGGTATAGTGGAACACTTTGAGCTAGTTTCAAGTTTTTCAAATAGAAAGATAAAACAAAGGCTATACATGTAAATTGTGTACCCACACACAAACTGGTTCAGCAATACCCATATTTATGGGGACATGATAACATGAAATATTTAGGATTATGTATTAAAAAGGCTTCTATCATGGCAGCTAAGGATATGGAGGGAGAGACTAAACAAAGTATAATATAAACACTGAGAAACTGAAAGCTTCTGTTTACAGTTATACATACTAAGATACAGACAGTGAAAATGTTTTTAGTCCCTTTCGTTTTATGTACTGGTCAGGCATATTTTTATCAACCAGAGGGAAGCGGTGGACAATAAATAATATAAGAATTAAAGGAATTTATGTGGGAGGGAAAGACGGCAACAGATATGTGGGATAAGCTGATCATTCGCAATAGAACAAGGTGGTTCAGGATTACCTGATCTGAAGGGATAGTTTAGAGCCACGCAGTTAAAGCTCATACACATAACACAAACACAAGGCGATAATTCAATGGCGAGGATGAAGCGGGGGGGGGGTAAGAAATATGGAGAGTGGGATTTTGGAAGTAGATACTTAAGGAGAATTACAGAAGCATATATTCATAAACTTGCAAAAATCTTTCTAAGAACTAAGCCAACATGAGAATAGAGAAAGGAAATGTTGTCAATAAAGATAATTGCAAAAAATGTACCTACCATAATGTTCCATGTTAGTTGTCTTCATCTCGCCTTCCTTCTTGCTGGTTGGGTTCGGAGCCGATCCTCGGCTCCGACTTGGCCATCTTCAGTAGCTCGAGAGCTGTTTACTGGCTCGTGGCTACCCCTTATCCCATAATGCCTAGCGAGAGCTACCCAGATCTCATTTGAAATAGCTAACTTCAGACATAACATCATAATAAATCAGTCAAGAATCAGTTGACTATACCTGTCATATTCTCTTCAGTCAATAAAGGAAACAAGAGAACACACAGCCAGTGAAACAGAAAAAAACTCCTCTCGATCCACTAGGACAGGGGGATGGAGGGTGGGACGCAAGAAGGAAGGCGAGATGAAGACAACTAACATGGAACATTATGGTAGGTACATAACTTCTTTATGTTAAGTTGTCTATCTCGCCTTCATTCTTGCTGGTTGGGACAGCGTCCTTAGCACCTAAAAACCTGGGTGGCTCAGTGGAACAGACTCTTCAGAACAGTGGAACCAAAGTCGGCTCTGCTCCTGGAGACCATATCCAACTTGTAATGAGAAGTAAAGGTATGTGGGTTTGCCCACGTGGCAGCTGCACAGATGGAATCCATGGGCAACCTAGACTGGAAGGCTACAGAGATGGCCAAGGCCCTAGTAGAATGACCTTTCGGTTTAATAGGTAATTGTTTGTTCCTTAACTGATAAATAAAAGAAATAGTGTGCGACAACCATCTGGACAAGGTTACCTTGGAAACTGGAAGACCTTGTTTGCACAAGGCGTAAGAGAGGAATAGTTGGTCCGACTTACTTACTTCTTTAGTTCTGTGCAGGTAAAAATGCAATTGCCTACGAATGTCCAGTTGGTGTAGTTTGTATTCTGCCTTGTTGGTATGATTAGGGAAAAACACGGGAAGATCTCTAGATTGGTTTAAATTACTTTCTGAGCAGACTTTAGGGAGAAACGAGGGATTAGTCCTCAGAGCAACCCTGTCCTTATGAAAAACCAACTATGGAGGATGAACACATAGCACTTGAAGTTCGGAGACAAGTCTGGCTGAAGTAATAGCTACCAGAAAGAGTGTCTTCCAAGATAGGAACTTGATAGAGCAGGGGGCAGAATTAAGGACGTTAGGACTAAATTAAGGTCCCAAGGAGGAGGGGGATCTCTTACTGGAGGCCTAAGAAGAGTTGCCCCTCTCAAAAAAGCTTTACATAGCTTATGAGACATAATGTTAAGAGTTCAAAAAACCAACATGAAAGTTAGAGATGGCCACCATTTGTACCCTGATCGTAGAAGAAGTGGACCCGGAATGAAACAGTTGAGCTAGGAATTCCAAGATTTCGTGGACTGGGGCTGAAAAGGGATCCACATTCCTAGTCTTTGCCCAACAAGAAAAATATTTCCATTTGCTAGCATACGTTTTCCTCGTTGTAGACTTGTGAGAGGACACGATAATGTCACGGACTGCTGGGGTAATAATGGGAAGCCTGGCTAAGTTTGGAAGTGGAGCAACCAAGCTGTGAGCTGGTGAGTTTTGAGGGATTGATGCCACCTGCCTGATTGATGAACCAGGAGGTCTGGAATTGGGTCCAGAGTCCAGGGTTGATCAAGAAGGTAACGGTGCAGGAACAGGAACCATATCTGTCGAGGCCAGTAGGGAGCAATGAGGATCATTTTGCAACCCGACGATATTGCTTTCTGTATAAGTTTGGGTATCAGAGGGAAAGGAGGAAAGGCATAAAGAAGTCCCTGGGGCCAATCATGGACTAGAGCATCTCTGGGTGTGTGAACCGGAAGCGGAAGAAGGGAGAAGTAGTTGCTACAATTGCTGTTGAAGGGGGTGACAAAGAGATCGCAGCAAGGCTGTCACCATTTGCGGAAAACAAGATTTGCATCTTCCTGATTCAGAGACCACTCGTGAGGCATGAGAATAGCTCTGTTGAGCCTGTCCACTATGACGTTGGATCTCCCGGGGATGTGCGTCACAATCAGAAAACGTTGGGAGGAAATCACCCACTGCCAAAGTCTGAGTGCTTCTCGACACAGGGGTTAGGACCTGGTTCTGTCCTGCTTGTTGATGTACCACACCACTGACATGTTGTCCGTTTGAATAGCAATGGTCCCAGGAGGAAGAGAGTCTTGAAGGGCTTGCAACGCCAGGAGCATGGCTCTCATTTCTAGGACATTTATGTGCAGATGGTACTCGTGAGGTTGCCACGTGCCTTGGACTGTCCTGCCCAGATAATGCCCCCCCCCACACCCTATCAGGGAGGCGTCTGTTGTCACTGTGGCTACCGGAGGGAGTTGTATGAAAGGTCTGCCCTGAGTAACTAGTGGGGAGACCATCCACCAAGAAAGATGTCTTTTGCATGCATCCGTGATCATGATCTTGTAAGTCATGTGTAGCTCTTGGAAAGACCACTGCGTAAACAGAAGCCACTGAAGAATCCTCATATGAAAGCATGCCAGTGGGATTAGGAGAATGGCTGCTGCCATGGAACCCAGAGTTTGAAGGACGTATCTGACTTGGATCCATTTGCTCTGCATCAGAACCTGTACCTGCTGATGAATTGCGGACACCCTTTCTGGTGGTAGCCTTGCAAACATATCCTTTGTGTCTAAGCCTGCTCCTATGTAAGTGATAGATTGACAGGGCAACAAGGCAATTTTTTTGAAATTTATTGTGATGCCGAGCTGTGAGCAGATTGTGTAGTCCCGTGCTTGTATGAGTTGATGCCTGGTGGTAGCAGTAAGGAGCCAGTCATCTAGATACAGAAACACCTGGAATCCTTGATGCCTCAGGTGAGCCGTGACCACTGCCATACATTTGGTGAACACCCTGGGGGCTGTGGTGAGACCAAAGGGCAGAGCTCTGAACTGATAATGACTGGCCCCCAGCCGGAAGCGAAGATATCTCCTGGAGCGCCTGTCCATCTTTATATGGTAGTACGCATCCTGAAGATCTATAGAGCACATCCAATTGTCCAGACCCAGAAAGGGTAGAATGGACTGTAGCATGACCATCCGAAACTTCATTCTTTGCACAGACCTGTTTAGTCTGCCGAGATCCAGAATCAGTCTCCAGTCCCCTGTCTTTTTTTGGTACTAAAAAGAACCTTGAGTAAGTTCCGGATCAGTGCTGGTCTGCCGGGACTTCCTGGATGGCTCTTTTTTCTAGCAGTTTTGAAACTTGTATTACTGCTTGCTTCTTCAGATTGGGTGGAACATCTGGGAGGGTCTTCCTTGACTGTGAAGGGGGCTGATGGAAGGGAATTTTGTAACCTCCAGATATAACGGACCGTACCCATCTGTCTTGTGTTAAACTTCGCCAGGCTTTTGGGTACAGCAAAAGTCTTCCCCCGACTGCCTCCAGAGTTGAGCAGCCAGGCAACCCTTCAGGGATGCTGGAAGGGCTTATCAGAGAAGGATTCTCTGTTGCCCTGGTTCTGCTGATCCCCTCTGCCACGAGGGCGGCGTCTATTATTACTGTTTCCCCCTCTGCCTCTGGAGGAAAAATCACTGCGTGTGTCAGGCAAGGCTCCCTGAGATTTACGGAACCACTCTTCTGACCCTTGGGGTAGGGTCTAGAGGGACTGGAAAAACTGACTCCCACGGCAGAGAGAGTCTTGCCTTCTTGCTCACACCTAGTAAAAGTGTCTTTCACCTGTGGTCCAAAAAGAAAGGAACCATCAAAGGGAGTGTTGGTGAAGGATGCTCGAAAGGGTTCCGCAAAGTTACACAGCCGCATCCAGGCATGTCTCCTAAGGGCCACCCCGGTACCAGAAGCTCTACTCGCCCCATCGGCTGCATAGGAAATGAGCCTCATGGAGGAGTTAACAACAAAATTAAGCGTCGCTAGCTGGGAAGCTACCTTGGCTTGTGCTCCCTCAGCTGTTGGATCTTGGAGGGTATCTCCAAGCTCTTTAAGGAGATCCCTTTGAAGTCGGGTAAAATGATACAGGTAGTTCAGTAACCTCATAGAGAAGGTCACTGAAGCGAACATTCACTTCCCATATCTGTCCATCGTCCTAGACTCCTTGTTACGGGGATGGACAGATGAAGAGGTCTCCGCTAACTCTTTTTTGGTGGCTGCTGCTACCACCATAGCATCAACAGTGACACCTTTCAAAAGGAACTGCTTATCCTGGGGTGCTGTAATAAATTTACTAGGTTTCCTCGGAGTTGGTTCCACTTTATCCGGAGCTGACCAAGCCTTTCGAGCCACCACTGTCATAAGTGGATCGAAAGGCGGAGACACCCAGGAAGTGGAAGGTCGGGAATCGAAGGCATCCAGAAATACAGACTCATCCTCAGAAGGGGTTAGGGGATTCCAGTTCCCCCTCTGCTTAAGCATTTCTAGGATGTCCGAGAAGGAAACATCTTCAGAGGGGGATCTTGGGGACCCTTATGAATCATCTACGTCTGTATTAGAAGTGACAGAATCGGGGGAGTCAATGTGCTTCCTCTTACACTTTTTCTTTTGAGGGGGCTCTTCTGAATGATCAGGAGAGGCCTCAGAAGAGAAGGAAACACCCAATGGGGTGTCCTGGAGCATCGGTTCCCTATGCTTGGGGTCTGGAGGAGGAGCAGAGGTTGGCACAGGCACTACAGGGGATGGAGCCGGTGGGGCTGATAGTGGAGCTGACTCAGGGGATAGCAGACTCCGCATGACATCGAAGGCGTCCATGCAGAGAAAGCTCCGGTTCCAAAGAAACAGGAATCTTTCTCCGCACCAAGGGAGACGGCTCCGAGGCTGATGTAGGAGCCGAGCTCACCTGCGCCGAAGCTCCAAGAGTTAGAAAGGGGTCGGACAAGGGTCCGATGCCACTTGCCCCCTCAGAGCCAATGAAGGGAGCCCCGGTGCCCAGATCCCTCGACGGAAGGCACCACCGAGGGAATCGGAGCCAATGTCAGAACCGAAGGAGATAGAGTTATTGGAGCCGATGGTTCCACTACTTGAACCCCAAAGAACTCCGGCTCCGAACTCACTGGAGTTGGAGGAGGAACATCGAGAGAAGTGGACAGAGCCGATACCTGTTGAGGAGGGCTGGACAACAATTTGGATAGTGCCTGCGACTTTAGCAACCTACTGACCACTCTCTCCACATCGTGATTCGACAGCCTAGAGGATTGAGAGGAGTGGGAGGATCTGTGACTATGCTCGCTCTGAAGTAAAGGAGACTGAGGAGCCGAATGCACCGATTCTAGTGAAGGGGACCTCAGCCTCTTGTGGCTCTGCAATGGCTCCGAAGCCTCTGATGGAGCCGACGGGGAGATTGTCTTGTCGGTGCCAGCTGGAACCGATGTAGAAGGTAAATAATTAACCAAAGACGGCTCCCAACTTGGAGCCGATGGCTAGGTGGATTTAGGGGATTTCACAGGCTGTGAGCTCTTGGCCGGTGAATCCTGGGGTTTTAAAAAAACCCTAAGAATAAACTTATTCTTACGCTCCTGCAGGACTCTTGGACTAAAGGCATGGCAAACAGAACAAGAGTCCTGCAGGTGCACCGCACCTAAACAATAGACGCAAGAAGTGTGTCCATCTGTCAGAGACATTTTCTGACAGCATGAGTCACACTTCTTGAACCCAGAAACCTTGGATTCCTTTGACATCCTTAAAGTAGAAGGAAAAACAATTATAACAATAACAACCAGAAGCAATATACAGTCTACAAAAAACACACTACTATAAAGACTATAGCTAAAGTTTTTTTTTTTTTTTTTTTTTTTTTTTAAGATAATAGGAAAGCCTCTAACTTAAACGGCTAGCCTATAAGAGAAAGGCAGAAGGAAAGCCTCTAACTTAAATGGCTAACCTGACAAGAAGAGGTGGGGGAGAACTCTCTAAGTTAAACGAGTTCTACAAGAAAAAGGGGAGGATACTACAAGCTAAATGCTATCTATCACAAAAAAACAAGACTATCATTAATAATAAAATACTAAAAGGGTTGAATTCTAGTGAAGAAAGTTATACAAAAAACTTTATACAAGCCTGAGCCAGAAAAACGACACCTCACAGCTGAAGCGGCAAACGAGATCTGGGTAGCTATCGCTAGGCATTATGGGATAAGGGGTAGCCTTTAGCCAGTAAACAGCTCTCGAGCTATTGAAGATGGCCGAGTCGGAGCTGAGGATCGGCTCCAAACCTAACCAGCAAGAACGAAGGCGAGATAGACAACTTAACATCAGGGGTTCAGGAAACAGAAGGAGCTGGAATTTACTGGAGTAAAATGAAAAAGGAACCAAGGTACTGACAGCAAAAAACTAGAGCATGAAAGGTAATAGAGTGGGATAAGGCTAAGATGAAGAAGTTTGGATTGTAGGTTAGAAACGGCCTTCCCTACTAGGGATTAATATCAGAGTATAGGGAATGAGAAAGAGATAAAGGAGTCCCAAATCAAAGATTTGCTCTGGTTGAGTTTTACGTCAACTCTAGAACAGAAGCTGCTATTAAAAAGTGATAATTAGTAGGGCAAGTAAAATATTGCACGATAACTACAAGAACATGGCTCCAAGTATGCAACAAAGTCCAGAAGGTTTAGGACTTTTGCTTGGAACTGTTTGCATAGATGTTTTTATACCCCAAGTAAACTTCAAATAATTTTTCCTCATGTAGATAGCAAATGTTGGAAGTGTGATGCGGAAGAAAGAGGTAATTGGGAACATGTTTTGGGGGAGTGTATTAAGTTGCCAGATTTTACAAATTGCCTGCAGAGTATTCTGTCAGAAATAATGGGGGAGCAAACGGCTATAACTAAGGAAATGATTGTTTTGAGTTGTGACACAATCTGAATTGCCTAAACATAGTAAAGCCTTTTTAAAATTAATTCAATTGACTTTCAAAAAGCAATTATTAGAACATAGAAATCAAAGTCTAAACTAACTACATTTGAAGTCTTGAACATTCTAAAAGAGATATAACTGGAAGAGGGATTTTTAGACAAAGGAAGGCGCAAACTACATAGAAATAAATAGGATTTGTAGGAAGAATACATACAGAATAATGTTCAGGAGGAAGAGTGAGGTTTAAGGGAAGGAAATGAGTAATTTATTTAAAGTTGGACTAATGACAGTTATGGAAAAATTGTAGCATGATTTGTTTTCATAGGTTCATAGGTGTGTACTAGGCTAATGGCCCTGGAGCCTTTACAAGCCTAGCCCATAGGATTACTCTGGCATCGTGCCACCAGACCTTAGTTCCCAGTGCCTCTGTCGAGTAGAGCCATTGGAGTGATCCTTGGGGTGAATTTTCTATTTCCCATCCACCCATCAAGATTTCTCTTGAAGAGGGCCAGTGAGGTGCTCTGTTTGACATGTATGGGAAGTCTATTCCACAGCATGGGCAGTCTCTGGGTTATGAACCTGTCCTTCCAGATTGCACAGTTGATTGTGGTAAAGAGGTTGAGGTCTCTGGAGCGTGTGGTGCAGGGGCGGCCCATGCTATCGGACTGCCGGACTGCAGCCCCCTCAACCTCAAAGTACTGATAAAATAAAAAATAAAACGAATTTTTTTTTTAAATTTCGCGGACTTCGCGCATGCGCACTGCTGCTGAGACAGTCTAGTGCATGGAGCATGCGCACAGCAGTCCTGATTGAGAATCATGGACAGGAGCGCTCCCACAAGTCTATGCAGTTTTAAACTGCCTGGGAACTCGCTGGGGAAACGCGTCGGGGTCGGACTGCAACGTCGGCAGTCAGGGGAAGGATCAGATTGGAGTTTGCTGCAGGGGAAGATCTCGCGACGGGCAGGGTAAGGATCTGGATTGGAGTTCGCGACGGGCAGGGTCGGATTTGCGCGGGATTTACTTACTGGATTGTATGGTGGCTGCAGTCTCGTCGGGATTTACGTACTGGATGTATGGTGGTTTTGCAGACAGGGATTTACTACAGGACCAGGTAAGTGGAGTGTGTGTGTGTGGTTTTTATGGACAGGGGTTTGTGTGTGTGTGTGTGTGTGTGTGTGTGTGTGTGTGTGTGTGTGTGTTGTGTGTGTGTGTGTGTGTGTGTGTGTGTGTGTGTGTGTGTGTGTGTGTGTGTGTGTGTGTGTGTGTGTGTGTGTGTGTGTGAAAATGCCTCAGGTGGGATGTACTGGTGATTAGACTCATGGTGGTGTGGTAGGGAATACCTCAGGCTTGAACCCTGTGCCTTGTATGCAGGTGTTAAAGACCTGAATTCCCTACCCACCACCATTTGTAAAAGAATTGCAGATTTTTGCCTCATATTTGATCTGATCTATTCCTCATAATATCTGTGTTTTTTAAATATTGCAATGCTTGAAATTTGATGGTGCAGTGGTAGCATTGATGCCTCACAGCTGTAGGTTCTTGGGTTTGGTTCTTGGCTGGGGTGCCTTCTTTGTGGGGGGGGTCTGTATCTTCTCCCTGTGTTTGTGTGGGTTTGTTTTGTGTCCTCCCATTTTACAAAGACATGTCTGCATTATTTCTTCCTGGGCCTCTGCTGAGAATTGTTTTTTTTTTTGTTCCAAGTCAGACTGTCCTGATTAACAAATGTTAAATAAAATTGACAGGCATTTGAATTTCAGACTTCAGGTTTCTGAATGTTTAATTCCTTGTATATTTGATGGTGCAGTGGTAGTATTGTTGCCTCACAGCTATAGGTTTTCTGGTTTGATTCTTGGCTGGGGTGCCTTCTGTGTGGAGTCTGCATCTCCTCCCTGTGTTTGTGTGGATTTGCTCTCGTGCCCTGTCATTTTACAAAGACGTGTCTGCAGTATTAATCCTTGGGTCTCTGCTGAAAATTGTTTTTGTTCTGTCAGCAGTAAAATTGACAGGCATTTGAATTTCAGACTTCATGTTCTTCAAAATACATAGTAACACAACCTTTTTTTCCTAGCAATTTTCTAAGTTTATAAGATGAATATTTGAAATTTGTCCCTATTTTTGGGACTGTATTCCCCCATTATTGGCTTCGTCCAGGTTTTTGTGCTAAGGTTGACAGCTATGGCAAGAACTGAATTCACTGAATATGTTTGAGGGCTGTATTCCCTCATTACTGGGTTTGTCCAGGTGTTTTGTACTAAGAGGTTGACAGCTATGGTGAGAACTGAATTCACTAAATGATAGCCATT
This sequence comes from Protopterus annectens, assembly GCF_019279795.1. NCBI lineage: Eukaryota > Metazoa > Chordata > Ceratodontiformes > Protopteridae > Protopterus > Protopterus annectens. The sequence continues at coordinate 846,873,986 of NC_056743.1, read as the reverse complement.
TAAGTTTCAGTCTTCCTCTCTTTTACAAAGCAGCTGATGTGGCGTAGTGGTATTTTACTCTGACTGTTTTGCTCAGGGACCTTGGCAGTAAAATATATGGTGGTAACACAACATTTTATTCTAGCAACTTTCCAAGATTATACAAGCAATGTTTAATGTGTCCCTGGTTTTTGGGCTTTTGACCCCCCCCCCCCAATACATTTTGGCTTTTTCCAGTTTTCTTGTGCTGCGAAGTTGAGATGCAGTTGAGTATTGAGAAGATTTTACAAGCAGCTGAGAGCTGCAGGGGAACAGAAGTTTAGTGTTTTGCCTTGTTAATAGCACAACAGGTTGTGTACTTGCTTTTGATGCAGAAGGCTGTGGGTTCTACTCCCACAAGGGGTGGATGCTGCCGTACTGAGAATGTTCTCCTTGGTGAAGATACTAACTATGAGTCTGTTATCAGTTTGCCATCCATTTCCTCTTGCGATATTATTACTAGCTTATCATTTGTTAATGTAATATAGGCAATTTATTCCTGAGGGGCAACAGACACTTTATTTTTCGATGAAACCATGAAATATAAAGGTGATTGCTAGCAGCAACCTCTTCATTAGTTACAGATTTCTTTAATGTGGAATTATTTAGATGACTTTTACTTCAGAGATTGTGCATATTTACTGATAATGGACTGTAGAATTGTGCATATTTACTGATAAAGGTAGACTGTAGAATTGTGCATATTTACTGATAATGGTGGACTGTAGAATTGTGCATATTTACTAATAATGGTGGACTGTGGAAGTCTGAGTAGACCTTTTTATGATAAATGTTCTGAACTGGGCAGTTTTGCCATTATGGGTGCATACGTTTTGTTTCATTGCTTACTGGAAAAATGTTCAAAACAAATTTAAAACACCCTCTAACAACTGTACTATATTGTACAAGGAATATAATTTTAGTACAATGAGGAAGGCGTATCAAAGAGCACATGTATGTTTCATATGCAAGGGGCCTATGATTTGAAAACAGCCCAAAATTAATCTTTATCTGCCACTGGCAAAATGTATTTTCTTTGAATGTGGGTTTCAATGCTGTTTCAATGAATGTGAGTTTCAAGGGCAGAGAAGTTTTAATGCTAAGTTTTCATTGTGAGACTGCATTGCTTTGTTTAGCAGATGACAGTGTTTGTGCTGTAAAATACAAAATAAAACTTTCAAATGAAGTCCAACTCATCATAGAAGTAAAGCAGTATGCACATTAGTGTTTATGGTAAATGGAGTGAAATAGCCAAGTAATGGTTCATTGGAATGGCTGCAGAGGCTCCATTCAACCATGATTTTGTCAGGGGGGAAGGGCAGCAAACTCAGACAGGCCCAGCTGAACTATACCTCCCAACTGTCCAGATTTTCAAAGAATGAATAGATTTTTGCTTTTTATTTTTGGTTTGTTCTTCATAAAATTTGTAGTTTTCTGGCAAATCATTTAGGAATTAAGTCACTAAATAATGATACACTGAGTTTCAGACTTCATAACCTTCAGAAAAATGCATGTTAAAGTAAGAGCTGTTCTATCAACTGTCTCAATTCATACAAGAGCAATTTTTAGTACTGTTTATATGTGCCCCCAATATATTTGGCCTTGTTCAGATTTACTGCATTAACAGGTTGAGAGGTGCATGCAAATAAATTGCTTTATAGAATTAGGCATAGCCAACCTCTCAACTGTCCCCGATTTTGGCTCAAAATGCTGCTCTTCCCCTAATAATCCCTCCATAAAATAGCAATTTTGGAAGAAAACATGGAGGGTTTACAGTTAAGAAATAACTGTAATAATCAAAGTTATAGATTACTTGAAATGCATGTAGATTCTTTTATTTTGTCAGCTGCTAAAGGTAGCAGTACTAATATTAAAGTGTCCCTTCTTTGACAGGTTCCCAGCTGTATTGTGTGTCTATTTTATATTTTTGCATCACATTTTTGGTCCATTTTTCATAAAATTGTGTTTTTTGGCAAATTAGTGACAAATCACTAAAGACTGAAGTTAGAAAATGACAGATATTTGAGTTTCAGATTTTATACCCTTCAGAAAATTCATACTAATGCAAGACCTATTCTATTATCTTTTAAAGTTTATTAGAGCAATATTTAAAAATTGTCCTTATTTTTGGGCCTTTGTCCCACTTCTGTGTATGGCGTTGTCCAGATTTCTTGCTCTTGAGGTTGAGAGGTATGACAAATGTGTCAGGGCCATCACAGTCAGCCAGAGACATTTCAAATTGTGACATACTTGTTGCACCCCACTCCCCCATGTAGTGACTCTGGATGTGTCCAAGCAAGGCAAGGAGTAGTTATGCAGTGTGTCCTCCCCATCCAAGGTAGACACAAGTACTACAGTGGCTTTTCATCTGTCCTTGATTTTGCAGAATGGTCTGGTTTCTGTCATATTTTTGTACTGTTGATTTATGCTTATTACTCAGATTTATGCTTATTACTCAAAGTGCCTGTTGCTCTGTGTTTTAGTAGCAATGCTTTAATGACCATAAGGTAAGCTTGTCTGAGATTGTAAGATGCAAGTAAGCTTTAATAAGCATACTGTTAAAGAATTGCCAACATTGAAAGCCTTTCTGTTGTTGCCATGCAAAGAATACTTGACTAGATAATGTATAAGCCTTGGGTATTAAAGGACAGGATTCCATTATTTTAAAAAGCTCATTACACTTGTTGGAGACTTCCAGTCATCTCTACAGACTTTACCCGTAAAGTAAACAGAATGCCAATCATGTGTGGTCCATAACCTGTACAGTAATCCTTTAAGCAATGTATCTTGAGCTTGTTTCTTGTTTGCTTTTCATTTTTTACTTTGATCATGTTTTCCCCATGAAACAAGTTGTCAGGCAGCAGGTCTTTTTTGGATAAGAAACATTTTTACAAGTGGGGGCATCACAGAGATTTCTACTTTCAGCATGTTACTTGGTACTTTAATAAAGCTGAATATATTATAAATAGAACTGCAGTGCAAGGAGAAGTGGTTTGAGTTGAATGCTTCTGGTTTTTGTTATACTTGATTTTGACTGGCATTCCAGTAATGTATTTAAAAAGTAATTTATTTTTTCATGCCTCACAACCTTTTGTTTCCATCTAGATATTAAGTAAGCTGTCATGCAGCCAATGCATTAAAATATTTTTACTCTTCTACACTTATTTTTGTCTTGATTGGACTTTCATAATGATGGTTTGCCACCCAGGGCAGCGTATTTAATTAAAGTTAGTTTTTGTGGTTTTGAGCATAGCTCCTCCCCTTTCTAGTTGACCACACCCCTTCCCATTGACCCCACCCATTCAGCTGTCTCCTGCAACCCCCCCCCCTGTGATTTGAAGTCACCAGCCGCCACTGGTGTGGTGTGGAGGGATTGAGATTTCTTTAGATGCAGCATTTCTAAAAAAGCTATCAGACATGGCTTTGTAAGTCAATTAGAGATTGCCTCTAAGTAGGCGATATGAGACAGAGAATAGTTGGAGTTTTTTGAGTCTGTCCATATAGAACAAGTGTTTAAGGCCTAGGATCCTCTTTGTGAGGTACTTTTGCGGCCGCTCCAGTTGTTGCATGTGTCTAGTGAGGTACATGCCAAATGGGGCATTGTACTCAATGATTGGCCTAATGAGGGAAGAGTAGAGGGAGACAATGACCTCTTTCTTCCTGGATGCAAAATCCTTAGTAATGAGATGTGCCACATAGAAGGACTTTCTGACCACAGTAGAAATGTGGTAGTCAAAAGAGAGGTTGCTATCAACCTGTGTTCACAGATCTCTTATAACTCCTTCTGTGTTCAGTGGACTACCATCAATGTGGTAATTCATGGGAACCAGGTTTTTCCCCAAAGGGGATGACGACACATTTATGGCATTGAGTTTAAGGCCATGGTTCTGACACAAGTCATTGGTCTCAGTGAGGCCTTTCTGTAGGATGTCAACATCCCTTGGGGGGTTAATAATAGCTCCCAACTTGCAATAGTCTGCGAACTTTGTCAGCCAGAGTCTCTTTGTGTTGACCTGGACTTCAGAGAAGTAGATACCAAACAGGAGACGACCCAGGGCTGAATCCTGTGGGACTCCACTCATGACAGGTCAGCAGTCTGACTTGGAGTCAGCTACTTTCACACTGTGTGTTCTATCTGTGAGCCAGTTTGCAACCCACCTAGTGATACCGGGGCTGATGCCTAGCTTAGTGAGTTTTTCTATGATTCCTGAGTGGGGAATGGTGTCAAAGGCCTTGGCCAGATCAAGGTAGGCTGTATGAACCACCTTGCCTTCATCCACATCTCTGGTGACTGACTCAAAGAAGTCGACCAGGTTGAGCAGGCATGATCTACCCTTCACAAAACAAAACTGTGTGGGATCCAAAGTTTGGAGATTCCCTATAACCTTGTTTATTTTTTCCATGATGATGCATTCCATAGCTTTGCATATCAGACTCGTCGGGCTAATGGGGCGATAGTTCCCACGGTCTGTAGTCGCTCCTCATTTGTGGAGAGGTATGACTGTAGCAGTGCGCAGTTTAGTAGGGACAAAACCTGAGGTGAGGCTGTGATTAAACAGGGCACATAAGTTTGGTGCCAGTTCACTCTGTAGTTCATGTAGAACACTGCCAAGGATATTGTCAGGTCCCACAGAAGCTGTATTCTTGGCCTTGGACAGTGCTGTTTTAACCTGTGCAGCAGTAATACTGGGTGCCTGGCAATCTACTGATATTGTGATTGATCCTTTGGTGGGGAAGAGAGGGGCAAAGCTGGCAGTGAATCTATCGGCCAGTATATTGGCAAAATCAGTTGGCTTGGTATAGGAGGTACCATTGTGCAGTAGCTCAGAGCAAATCTGGGTATTGCTGTGGAGATTCTTTACATAACTATAGAAGGCCTTGTGGTTGTCTTTACTATCTGCTGCAATTCTGTTTTCATAGCTAGCTTTAGAGGATTTGATGAGGGATTTCAACTTTTTGTTGAGGCTGATAAGGGAGTTTCTCCAGTCTTGGGACTTCACCTTATTCCGCATCAGATTCCTCCTTCTGTTGTAGAGTTTGTTTATGGCAGGGGACCACCAGATTGGCTTCCTTTTTTTGAGGAAAGCGTCTTGGTTCTATTGAGTATGGCAAGATCCATGCATTTGTGTACGTGTTTGTACAGTGCAGTGGGTGTATGATTCAGCGGTCATGCAACTATTCTCTATTTGTATGGGTGCCATGACGTTAGCCACCTCTGTTTTAGGAGCCCAAAGTTAGCTTTGAAGAAGTTTTTCATGGTGGTTACCTTTGCGCTGGTGGGGGTGGATGGGAGAGATATGGATTTCCAAGGTGATTAGTTTGTGGTCGGATCTAACCAGGGAGGAGTTGACTACTGGTATAGAGCAATGGTCGCCCATGTTAGTAATGACCAGGTCAGGGATATTGCTACCTCTAGTGGGGGTAAGAACGAGTTGGTCCAGGGCATTGGAATTAATGAATTCCAGGAAACATTGGGCAATTGTATTCGTACACGAGTAGTTTTCCCAGCTAATGGAGGGGTAGTTGAAGTCACCCAGTATGAGAGTGATAGTTTGGACCCTAATATTCTCCAGGGTGCTTAGGAACGTGGAATGTTAGTCTTGGGAGATGGTTGGGGACCTATAGTAGTCAACGACCTGAATCACTTTCTTACCCAATGTTAGCTGCACCTGAATTATCTCTGATGCGTTATGTTGGGCTACCAATCTGGAGGTGTGCACATCCTTTATGAATATGGAAACACCACCACCTTTGGAGCTTTGGTCCAAGTTCTGGGGCCGAAAGGTGTGGAAAGAGCTATAGTCTGGTAGTGCAGGGGTGCTTTCTGCTGCCTTGGACCAGGTCTCTGTTACCGCACAAATGCCAATGTTCTCAACTTTAAGGAGTGCTTCGAGCAAGTGCATTTTGAGATTTAGACTTTTAGCTTTGAGCAGCATGACCCACAGATTACATTTGTTTGTAGCTGTTACAGTGGTAGTTTGGTCTTTGGAACACCACCTAAAAAAGGTACTATAGGAGTGGCAAGAGCCTTGGCCAGTATCCGGAAGCCCAGGGGTGACAGATGCAGGCCATCTCTGGCAAAGCATCGAGGTCTGTCAATCATGTCATCCCAGGCAGACAGATACTGGTTCCCCTTAGAATGACACCAGAAACTTAGCCAATTGTTGAAATCAATCATTTTCTGCTTGTACTATGGTATAATTCTGGATGATGGTAGGAGGCTGCTCAGGGCTAGGGTCATACCCGCCTGAGCTACATAATCCGGGAGCTATTCCATGTCTCTTTTCATGTAGTCCAGGGAGGTACGTCTCAGGTAATTTACACTCATATGTACAATGACAGAGTCCTATTTGTACCTGTTGTTGAGGGACCTGAGTGCATGTGTTTTCTATTATTTGTGGCAATGTCTTAAGTGATAATTTAATAAAGTTGTTTTAAAATGAGATGTTATGTGTTCAATACATGGACACCAAGAAATTCATCTTGACAGTGAAGTTCGAGAGCTGACTCTAGACATCCATGTCGAGAACACATTCCTTTTCTCCAGGAGCGGCCTTAGGTCAACTGGTGCCCTAGGCAAAAGGGCTCCACTGCGCCCCCTCCCACACTACCCAGTGCCCCAACCTGGTCTACCTACATCAAATAAATACTGGAACAGTGCCCCTACTACAGCGGCGCCCTAGGCGGCTGCCTAGTTGGCCTATGCCTTTCTCATTATGATGAGAAAAATGTGATCACAGTTTTTTGTAGTACATAAAGAGTTTTACCTGCTCCCATGTACTAAAAAAGTTAGAAAAAAAACAGTGTAGTAGTGGAATTTTACAACTCAGAAAGCCTTAACACAATAAGAGCTGTCATAAAGAGTGTGGCCACCCAAGAAGATCGTCAGGAAGACAATAAACACTTTGACGATGTGGTTATAAGCAAAGGTGTAGCTAGGCATACTCAGTGTATTGAAATGAGTAAATTTTTTTCTGAGCATCTCTTGCAAATTTCAACACTAAAAAAGCACAGAATGTTTAGAATTGTGCAAATGAATATTCACAGTATAGCGGTACACAAAGAATAATTGTGCAAAAGGAATACACCTCTAAAACTGGCTTTTTATGGAAATAAATTGTAACAGTTGAAAATAAAGTGCTTCTTCCCATGTATCTGGGAGTAAGTAGCATGTTGAGGGCCGAGTACATATTTAAAATGACAAGTGGGTAATGGGGGCAGCAACATTAGGTTTGAGTACAAAATGTAAATCTATGGCACACCCTTGGTTTTAAGTCACAGAGCTCCTGGTGATAGACCTTCTCGTGAGACTAAATAAAAATCCAAATAAAGTATTTTAAACTGCTTTACGGCTTCCCAACACCCTTCTGTTGTGCCCACTAAGCACTGTGAAGGGTGACACTAGTGCTTAACAGTACTGAGGGTGTGCAAGCATCTTTTTGGTGTCAGAAAAACCTGTCTTTTCACAGATTTCAGACTGTAGTTAGCTCCATGCACTATAAAGAACTATTAGCTAAATAAACCAAAACACACTCCAGCCAGTAAGGTGATGTGGCTAAAAAGCCATGTACAAGAAAGTAAACTCTCTAATACACACAAAATAACTGCCACCTACGATAATATCAGCAGACAAGTAAATAAGGTAATGTTCAGTATATAAATCCACAGATATACATATGCATGCACACATACAAATACACACACAAACATTGCAGTTCACACAAAAAAGTACAGCTGTGTACCCACCGTAAATGTAGATGTTTGAGTGTATTCACTGTTGCAGTCATTACACTTGGGTTATCCTGCTGGCAGGCGACCCGCAGTCGGCCCGAGTTCCAAAGTCTTGGTCCGGCGTCGGTTGCTGTCGCCTCTTCCCTGATGTCAGTACGCCAGGGGTATAAAAGTTGCAACCAACGCCATTTTCTTCAGTTTTTCTTGCCCCAGATGTCAGGTGCCCCCAGATAGGAAGGCTGAAAAGATATAAATATGCCAAAAAAAATGCATATATTACTATAAACATTTCCTTCATCTACAAGCAAATACACCACATAGGTTGTATAGAGTTGAGAAGTACAGAAAAGTCCCAGCAAAGAAAAGGGGGATGGTGGGTGGGTAACCTGGACTGCAACAGTGAATACACTCGAACATCTACATTTATGGTAGGTACACAACTGTACTATGTTCATCGTGTTTCACTGTTGCAGTCATTACACTTGGGTAGAATCCCAAAGCTGAGGTTGGGTGGCTGGATCTAAATTGGATTTGGAGAGGCTAGCAAGCCCTGCAGAACTGCAGTGGCAAAGCCTGCTCTGGATTTAGAGTAGAGAGGTAAGTGGTAGTGCTTGGTGAAAGTGTGCACTGAGCTCCAGGTTGCAGCTTCTAAAATGTCTTTGGTTGGTACTCCTCTGAGGAAAGCTGCTGAAGTGGCTGCTGCTCTGGTAGAATGAGGCCTAATGCCCTTAGGCACTGATTTGCCATGTTGTGCATAACAGAAGCGGATGCAGTGTCCTATCCATTTCGAGATTGTCTGCTTTGTAATAGGCTTTCCTTGTGATCCTGCATCATATGCTACAAACAGTTGCTCAGTTTTTCTGAAAGTTTTTGTTTTGTCCAGATAGAATCGTAGCTGTCTGTGTATATCCAAAGCGTGCAGTAGTCTCTCCCCTTTATTCTGGGGATTTGGGTAAAAAGTATCTCCCCTTTATTCTGGGGATTTGGGTAAAAAGTAGGTAAATGAATGGTTTGGTTTAAGGCCACATTGGAGACCACCTTTGGCATGAATGTCGGGTTTGTCCTAAGAGACACCCTGTCCTGATGAAAAATGAAGAAAAAGGTTCCACAGCCATTAATGCCTGTAACTCTGAGACTCTTCTTGCTGAAGTTATTGCTAGGAGCAGAGCAGTTTTCCATGACAAGAATTTTAGATCAGCAGTGCTGGCTGGTTCAAAAGTGTGAGTTTTTCTAAAACAAAATTGAGGTCCCAAGTAGGTACTGGTGCTCTCCTTGGAGGTCTTATATTTTTTGCCCCTCTGAGGAACTGTCGTAATAGAGGATGTGAAAAAAAAGGAGGTTCCGTATTGTAATGAGCTGAAATGGCAGAGGCATGGATTTTAATAGACAAGAAAGATAAGCCTTTGTCCAGCATCTCAGTTAGGTACTGTAAAATCTGAGGTATATTAGGGACAAGTGGTTCGAGCCCTTGTGCCCGGTTCCAAGCACAGAATCTCTTCCATTGTTCTGCATAAGATTTCCTAGTGCTGGGCCTCCTGGCTTCTAAAATGACATCCATAACAGCTTTAGAGAGAGGTGCAGTCTGAGTGGCTACATTATCTGCCATGCTGCCAGGTTTAAGGTTCTGAGTTGACTGTGTAGAATCTGATTGTCTTGTTGTGTCAGAAGATGAGGAATTTGAGGTAGAAGCCAAGCTGGGCCTTGAGACAAATTCTTTAGGATTGGGTACCAGTGCTGGCGTGGCCAGTCTCGTGCAATCAGGATAATTTTTGGCTATTCTTGTGTGACTTTTAGTAGCACCTTGGTGAGAAGAGGCATCGGAGGGAAGGCATAGACTGTCAGGCCTTTCCAGCTGAATGATAGAGCATCCACTTTCCATGCTTGAGAGTGATAAGTTCTTGTGCAAAATTTTTGTATTTGGTAATTGTGAGGGGAGGCAAAGAGATCTATGACTGGGCGTCCCCATTTCCTCGTTATCATGCTGAACACTTGTGGATTTAGTTCCATTCGTGAGGATCCATGAGATTTCTGCTTAGTTCATCTGCCAGTGTATTTTTTGTCCCTGGCAGGAATTGTGCCTGCAGATGTACTTGATAGGTCAGTGCTGTGTTCCACAAAGTCATGGCTTGCCTGCATAGGGGGTAAGAATGTGTGCCCCCTTGCTTGTTTATGTACCACATAACTGTGGTATTGTCCGTCTTTATTAATAGTTGCCCTGGATGTATTAGGTCCTTGAAAGCTGTCAGGGCATTCTGTACAGCTAGCATCTCTTTTTGATTGATGAGAAGATGCATTTGTTCCTTGGTCCACGTGTCCTGAATACATTTTCCTGCCATATGTGCCCCCCCAGGCATAATCCGATGCATCTGTTGTTATTGTCTGCCTGGCTGTGGGTAAAGTGAAAAGCTGTCCCTTGTTGTGGTGACAGGCCTGGGCCCACCATCGAAACTCCTGTTGTAGGCAGGGAATTAAAGTTATGATTGTCTCCAGGCTGTGACAATGCTGAGTCCAAACACTTTTTAGATATCATTGTAGTTTCCTCATATGCAGTTTTGCATATGGAATTAGTAGAATGCAGGATGCCATGAAGCCCAGGGCCTGCAGAATTTTTCTTGCAGGGAGCTGGGTTTTTGTTGCCATCATTTGAAAGTAATGAGTCAGTTGTCTTTGTTTGTCTGGCATGAGATAAGCCATCTGGGCAGTTGTATTTAAGCTTGCACCCAGGAATATTATCTCTTGAGAGGGCACTAGTTTTGATTTCTTTTCGTTTACTGTGTACCCTTTGCAAATTAGCAATCTTTTTGCAAATGCCAGATGCTTTAGAAGAATGTCCTTGCTCTCTGCTTGAATAAGGCAGTCGTCCAAGTAGGGATATATTTGAATTCCTTTTTGTCTGCAAAATGCAATTACTGGTGCCAGGCACTTTGTGAAGACCCTGGGCGCAGTAGATAAGCCAAAGGGCAGTGCAGAGAATTGGTAATGCATTGAGCCTGCTATGAATCTGAGGTGTCTTCTGCAAGATTGTCTGATTGGGACATGCAGGTATGCCTCCTTGAGATCCAAAGTAACTAGCCAAGCCTTCTTGCCCAGCATGGGCAGAAGTTTCTGTAGTGTTAACATTTTGAATTTTGGAACATCCAGGAAAGTGTTTAGGATTGACAGGTCCAGTACTGGTCTCCAGGCTTTGTCCTTTCTGGGTACTAAGAAAAGCCTTGTCCCTATTCTTGTTGTGGAACTTTTTGAATAGCTCCCATGTCCGTAAGAGCAGCAATCTGTTTTTGTGCCTCTGCCCATTGGTTTTGTGGCAGGTCTGGCATACCTTTTGGTTTTGGAAGCGTGTGGAAGTGGAACCTGTAACCCTGAGAAACAATATTCAGCACCCATTGGTCCTGGGTGATCATGTGCCAATTTTTTGAGAAAAGTGCTAGTTTCTCCCCTAGGGGTGCTGTCAAGAGGTAAGTGCTTGGCATTTGCAGAGGGAAGTCATTGGGACTGTTTCCTATAAGGTTGTGATTTGTCTTCCCCTCCTTTGGGGGCAGAAGCACCCCATTGCTTAGGTCTGTAGGAGCCTTGGGGCTGAGATCTGCCTCTTGGGCGTCTGTATCTGCCTCTTCGTGGCCTGTCTGACACTGGAAAGGACCAATTTTTTGAAGACCAGTTTCTGCTAAATCTAGGTGATTGAACCTGTAAGAAATCTTTCAGTGTCTGCATTGATTTTGCTTTATCCTCCATTTTCTTTAACACCTCTTCTGCCTTAACACCAAACAAAGTATCATGCTGTAATGGTGCATCAAGTAATTTTACTTTAACATGGTCAGGTAAACTTTGTTCTTTCAATCAAGCATGCCTTCGAATAACAGAGCCTGTAACTGCGGCTCTACAAGAAGCCTCTAATGAATCAAAACCACATTGCAGAGTATGCTTTCCTACTTGTTCAGCTGCATGCAATAAATCCTGCATTTCCTTACTGTCAGAACCTTCTGTATTTGAAATCATTTTCTGCTTTAACAAAGACATGAGGTACTGTTGGTATTTAAGCATATGAAACTGACAGTTTAAAGCTCTTACAGCTAAAGTAGCAGAAGTGTAAATTTTTTTCCCCCATCTGTCCAGAGCTCTGGAATCCCTATCCGAGGGGACAGAATTTTTAGCAGTAGAAGCCTTAACCCCTTTAGGACCCTGGGAAATTGTTTCTGGGTCTGCAGCGGGGTTTTTGTAAAGAAATTTGTGAGAGTCAGGGACCCTGTAGTACCTGTCTGGCTTGACTGGTGCAGGGGGTAAAGAATCAGGAGACAGACTGGATTCAGAAAAAACATCATTAACAATATCAAGCACAGGGGGGATAGCCAGGGGCATGTGCTGAGGAAATGAAAGGAAGTTTCTGAGCCTTTTCTTGGATTCAGAATAATCCTGGCTCTCCCAATTGAAATGCTCCCTCATGGTGTGCAGGGTTTCCCCAAAAGAATAATCCTCAGGCGGAGAGGCTGAAGGTATGGACTCTTCTGCATCAGAGTCCTCATAGGGAGGGAGAGAATATCCCTAATCAGAAGAGGAATCAGAGGAAATGGAAACCTGATCAGAGGAGTCATAATCAGTGTCTTGCCTAGGCCTTTTGTCAGGAGGTGGATGGGAACCCCTGATTAAGGTAATTAGGTCTTTGGCCATTTTAAGCATCTGTTTCTTTGGCATGGACGACTGTTCTGGAGAATGCTGTACGTGTTGCCTTGCCTTTAATGGTGTTTTTGACTTTGCTTTTGCTGCTGTAGTGGGCTTAATTTTAAGCTGTGAAGGTCTGAAAACACCCTCAGAAGCCGATGCCTGCTCAGCGGCTCTGGACCCATCTGAGGGTATAGTTTCCGTAGGCCCAATACCTTGAGTTTCCACAGGCCACGGTGTCTCCATGTGGCTGTCGGTTATGGCCTTTGGCTCTGAGGTAGCGGGTGTCAGGGGCTGCGAAAGCGCCTCACTGAGAATCGGCGAACCAGTGACTGGCCTAGAAGAGGCTTCATCGTCGGTTTTGGACCTCAGATGCCTGTCCTTTTCTTTGTCTTTGCGTTTTTTATAAATTCCGGACGTCGGTTGTTCCGACGGCATTATGTAATTAAACCTTCGTCCAAAATAATGTAAAGCAAAATCAAACCGACGTTTAATAGTTTGTTTATTGAATCTAGCACAAAACCGACAACTAGTAACGTTGTGGTCAGGGCCTAGGCAAGGAATACAGTAAGAGTGAAAGTCCTTATGAGGTATTTGCTTCCCACAAGAAATACAATTATTAACTTTTACTGACATCGGTCTGGAGCAAGAAAAAGTTTCCCCAACGGGTACTTAGCTTTATTGAAGACTTCGGTTCTGAAACTCAATTTTGAAAATCTCTGGAGTCGGCCGACCGGCACTTGCGAACTGCTTTTGCTTCGGGCACCACGCGGCAAGAAAGACTGGAGAAAATGGCGTCAGTTGCAACTTTTATACCCCTGGCGCACTGACGCCAGGGAAGAGGCAACCGACGCTGGACCAAGACTTTGGAACTCGGGCCGACTGCGGGTTGCCTGCCAGCAGGATAACCCAAGTGTAATGACTGCAACAGTAAAACACGATGAACATCGTTGTATTCAAATAAACATTAAAGTTAGGTTATCAGAAATACACACCTGTTTAAAATCTTTGTCTGGAATACAGCATGATTGTAGATGGTTTACTGTCAGATGCTGCAGAAATGTGCAGGCAAATGATAGTCGTGGGAGAAGCTGTATTTCATTTAAACAGGAATAGGACTATGAAATAATGTTTAGTCCCTTTAATTTGGCATAGCATTAGTTTGAGTTAGGGCTTGGCATAGTGGGATGCCTTGGTTGATTTGTTTCTTGACGGACAGAAACCGTTTCTTTGAGAGCATATGCCCGGAACACAATGTGCTTTTGGAGAGACTCAAAGGAATAGACTGCACTGAAGAATAAGTAAATGTATTAAGTGTAAATACATTTCAGAGAGGTGAAGAAGATGCAGTTGGAATGCCATTTTCATGTACTTAAGTGCAAGAACTACTGATTTTCACTCCCTAGTAGCAGCTTGGTTGAATGTGACACTTTATAGCTAGCTGAGAAGCAAGATTTTAAATGGTTTGGTTTATCTTCCATGCCACTAGATCTGAAATGCCAGGTCTGTCTGCTCTGCACCCTCTAAACTTTCCCAGATTTCAACTCCTTTCCTATACCTTCAGGGCCCTGCACTATCTTTTCACTCTTCAGATCTTGTCTTAACAGCTGCTTCCAGATTAGTGCTAGCTCTATGCTTTTTTCTGGCAGTGGCAGTGTACAACTGTCAGGTTTTGGTTTGGTGCTTTGACTGTTTTGCTGTTTGTCATTGCTTAGTAGAGCCTGACTCTTCATGACTTAATGCCTTTAGCATGCCATGCCTGTCTGTTAAAACTGTTCTTATAATGCATGTGAACTGACATTCATTACTTCAGTAATGCTGCCTAACCATCTTAGTCTCAGTCTTCCCCTCCTTCTTCTACCTTACAGCTTTCCTAACATCACTGTTTTCTCTAGTGATACATGCCTTTGCATTATCTGACCAAATTATGTCAGTTTTAGTTTTTATATCAGGCTTTCTAGTGAGCAGTCTGTATTTGTGCATTTAATAGCTCCAGGTTCCATGTAAGGGAAAAGAGGAGAAAATATTGGAGTATCTGGATTATTAGACTGTTAAGTGACTTGTCAGATGGGAGATTATTACAATTAAATGGGAGATGCAGCTATGGACCTAAAATAAAAGATACACTGATCAGAATTCAACAAGATGATAAGACTCCCTCTGCAGTGGGGCTCCACTTTTCTACCCCTTAGAGAACCTATTCTAGGAATCAGCGGGTTGGAAAAAAGATGTGGTTCCAAAAGTCACACAGCCCTTACCAAGACGCTCCTGGTGATAAACATTCTCATAGCAAGGAAGGAGGTATCAGCAAGGGATGTCGTCCTAGAGGCAGAGGCAAACTGCATAAGCATGGCTTTTGCAGTCCTATTACTAACAAGCCTCCTTCCAATGCCCATGAAAGACTGCTGCATCCTGAAGGCAGTGTGTGTGTGTGTGTGGGGGCTTATCTCTGCATACACAAGCCTGGCAAAGCATAACTTCAGATTCATAGGTGCTAAACATAATCTCCAGAGGTTACTCCACACCATTTTCCTTTCCCCCTATCACAAAGAAGAAAATTCCTGACGTTCCACCCAGTCAATGGGAACTTGCAGCAGCAGCAAAAATTTCCAAACTGCTACGAAAAAGGTCATTCAACTGGTCCCCAAAGACCAATTAGAAGCCGGAATTTAATAAAGGTTATTTTTAGTACCCAAGAAAAAAGAGAACTTTAGACCCACTGCGGCTAGGAGCCATTTAAATCAGTATGTCAAACAGAAAAAGTTTGACATGGTCACATTTCAGTCCATTTTGCCTCTGCTGAAGAAGGACAATTGGATGTGCTCCACAGATCTCAAGGATGCTTACTATCTTGCGAAGACAGAGAAACAAATAAGGAGAGTTCTTCATTTCCTGCTGGGAACTAATCATTATCAATTCAGAACCCTGTCGTTCATTCTCACCACAGTCCATAGGGTGTTCACCAAATGATGGTACTGGTGGCAGACGTCTTGACTTTCCAGGGATCCATGCTCTCCCATACCTCTATGCTTGGCTCCTGACCGCTACCTCCAATGACCTGTTATTGTACCATTGTGACCTTTTGCTCCAGCTGATGCAAGACCTAGGGATCACAGTCAATCTAGTTAAAGAAAAAAGGGCCAGCACAAACAGGCAGCATCCAGAATTAATCTTTTATTGTGCCATCTTATAATCTAACCATAAGTCAACTTACACATACCCAGCGGATAGACTTTATCAGATGCCACTTAGACACCAGCTTACACACTGCTAGACTTCCCATCTCCATGTTCTCCATCACCCATCCCCAAAGACGAGACTAATTCTTCACCTACTGGGTCTGATGGCTGCTACAATCCTCTTGGTTCAATTAGCCATATTTTGCATGAGTGCTTCACTGGACCCTAGTGGTGCAAGTCCCAGGTATATCATCCACTTCATGCCAAAATTCAACTCACTCAATTTTGCAGGCAACACATACCCTGGTGGATAACATCTCCTTCAGTGAAATAAGAACATTTGTTCTGTATGGACTCTCCATGGGTGTAGTGACCACTGACAAATCCATTCAGGGGGGCATTTCGAAGGGAAGACAGTCCAAGTCACTTGGTCACATGCAAAAATCAACCTTAGATGAGGCAGTCCACCTAACAGTGTGAGCCCTTCACAATGTCCTCCCCAGGGGTGATACAGACAGACAATATGTCGGTCTGGTGCATCAGCAAACACAGAGGAACACACTCCTAACCCTATGCCAACAGGCCATCACAGTCTGGCAATGGGCAATGTCTTCTTATTGCTTTCTAACAGCAACAAATATCCTGGGGTCATCCAATGTACTGGCAGACAAATTTAGCAGAACTATTTTAATGCCTCAAAAGTGGTTCCTCAATCCAGCAATGCCAACTTTGACTTTTCAGTTGCTGGGGTTATCCTTGCTGTGACCTGTTTGCATTCTACTTAAACAACAAATACAGCAGTTACTTTGCTCTGATCACTTCACATGGACAGTCACCGAAGGACACTCTAGTCCACAGTTAGCCCCCAGGTCTCCTCTATACCTTTCCACCATCGCCCTTGATAAACAAATTCACACAGAAAGCAAGAATGTGCAAGGCCAAGATGATCCTCATTGCTCTTCTCTGGCCTTGACAAACATGGTTTCCCTTCATGTGGCCTCTATCTGTACACCCCCATGGATACTGGATCATTATCCAGAACTATTAACACACATGTCCAGTCAGCCTCCTCCAGACTACAAATCCATGAAGTTAACTGCTTGGTTCCTCCAGTTCTAACTACAGCCAAGATGCCAGGTTCCCTACTTAAGTTGTTCAGATCATATCAGCCTTTCAAAGATAATCCACTATGAAAATCTACCATAGCAAGTGGAAGAGATTCTCCACCTGGGCTATGTCAAGAGGGTTAGATCCCTTCTCTCCCCCTATTCCTTCCAGTCAAGAATTCTTGCTGAAACTTTTCCCCAGCAGCTCCAGTTATTACACTATCAAAGTACAAATGGCAACTATCTCGTTTTCCCATAGGTCAGAATGACAATTCTAGCTTCCTTGAGAATCTCTAAAGCCTTCTTGAAGGGAACCTTTCTTTTATGGCCGCCTATCAGAAACCTGGTACCCCCATCGGACATTACCATCATGTTACAAGCTATGACTCAATCACCTTTTGAACCGACAGCATCAGTTGATTTAAGTTTCTCTCTCTTGGAAAACAATTTTTCTAGTGGCAGCTACTTCAGCCAAGCAGATTTCAGAGATGCAAGCACTTTTCTGCAAGCTGCCCATTTGGTCTTTCACCGAGACAGTTTTTCCTTATGAACTAATGCATCTTTCCTGCCTAAGGTGGTATCCAGGGCAAAATTAAATCAGACAATTAACAAACAAAGAAGAATACATTCTACCATGGCCGGCCTTAGGCATAGGCCAACTAGGCGGCTGCCTAGGGCGCCGGTGTAGCAGGGGCACTTTTACAGCATTTATTTGGTGTAGGTAGACCAGGATGGGGGCACCAGGTAATGTGTTGGGGGGGCACCATGGAGCTGTTTTGCCTAGGGCACCAATTGACCTAGGGCCGCTCCTGCATTCTACATATGCTGGTTATTCATCGTCAGCTTAGCTTCTGTCTTCATAAGACCAAACCATTGAGAACATCAGATCAATTGTTTGTGGCATTCTCAAAACCTAGATTGGGCAAAGCAGTGTCTAAAGGTTACTCTGTCTTGATGGTTAGCTAAATGCATTTCCTTTGTTACCACCCAGGCTTGTCAGCTTAGAAATATGTCCCATAGTCAAACTGGACGAAGGTACACAACACTGGATACAAAAGCTATGTACTTATCATAATCCAGTTCAACTTTCCTCTCACTTGTCCCCTTCCAAACTGACACAAATGTTCTTCTGATGACCAGGTTGTTTCTGGCATATCCTGTCTGTGAGCAGTCCTTACTGACTTTCTCATAACCCATAAAAATGGTTGAATATTTTGGATTTAGCCTTAACTGGGTTTATATGATTAATATACACATATATCACATTTAATAAGGATATGTTATCTTAATGGGGGCATACTCAATCTGAGGTACTGAGGTGAAGTTCAGGGAATTATAGGTAGGGGAGGAGTCAGAGTCCTGGAACAGAAGAGCTTCAGAGTCGGCCCAACCATTCCTGTTATAGGTGACTACATTGCAAGACATAAAGATGTGGCTCTTACCAGCCCAAGCAAGGAAAGAGTGACAGTTAGTTGCTGTCTGGTGCCAGGATCCATCAGATCATGCATGCACTCAAGTCCAACAAATATCAATATGACTCTGTCATAGTTTACACCAGTGTCAATGACTTAATGTATACCTCCCTGAATTATATGAAGAGAGACATGATGGAGCTCTCAGATTATGTGTCCAAGGCAGGTATGAGCCTAGCATTGAGCAGCATTCTATCTTCTCCAAGGATGATGCTGTTCTATTAGCAAAAAATATTGACTTCAATAATTGGCTTAGGTTTTTTATGTCACTCAAAGGGGGTACAAAATTTGTCAGCCAGGAAGGATATGATCAACAGGCCACATTGCTTCATCCAGTGATGGCCTGCATCTTTCCCCTCTAGGGTTTTGATTATTAGCAAAGATATTGTCCACCTATACAGTGCCTTTTTTAGGCAATGCCATCCTGATAAACCTACCAACACAATGAAACAAGCAGAGAAAAATATGAAAGTATTACTGATCACTGCTGGGAGACTAAAAAGAAACTCCAGCCCCTACAAGCCCTTCTTACCCTGAAAGACACTGACATCTGTGTAGTGACTGACACATGGTTTAAAATAATACATGCACACCAGCTACTGCGCAAGAGGAGAAAAAAAGATGGAGGTGTTTCTGTCTAGATTCAGAAGAGATTCACATCAAGGCTGGTATAGCAACATGATGCACTAGAGTTTCTTCATGACCAAATAACCATCAGAAAGATCTCATACTGTGTAACAGCTAGCTATAGAATTCCCTCTATAACAAAATAAAGCCTCTACAGGAAGTAGAATCACTCAGTATTAAACCCAATACCATTTTCCTAGGAGATTTAACCTATCCAGCTATAGATTGGGAAACCTAGGCCACCACAAGTGCACAAGCGCAGAGATTCCTGGACTTTTGGCTAATTGTTCCAGACCATCTGTATTGACAGATTACACAATAGGGGGACTAATATCTTGGATCTTGTACTTGCTAAGATCTTACACCATCACTTCTGTATCTTCATCACTTGTTAGGTCTGACCATAATGTAGTCTCCTTCAAAATAAAACTGAAACCAGCTATCCCTTCCACACAAGGTACCTTTAGAAATTTCTTTAAGACAAACTACCCTCTCCTAATGGATATACTGACAAGCTTTAAATCCCCACCAAACCAAGTTAACTCCACTGAATGTGTAGAAACGTATACCACCACACTATACCAGTATATAAACAGCTACACAGATGCAGATGCACCCTGTTATAACAAATGCAGGACAAACCTCAAACCCACATGGTGGAACCATAACATCACCTAACTTTGTAATAAAATGAAAATAATTTTGACAAAACCTAAGAAGAGTAATTCCCAGAATGTTAGTGCCCTTGTCACTAAAATAAACTAACAACTCGGGAGCTTAATAAAATCCACCAAAGCCAAGTCTGCGGCTCAAATAGCTACCCAAGCCAAAAACAATCACAAGGCACATTTTAGTCATGTTCATAATCTCAAGAGCACAACTCAGCAATGCACTGTGCTGATTTTGAATGATGTTACCTACACTGAGACTGAAGATATAGCTAACCTACTGGCCGATAAATTTAAATCTAACTTCACCCCTCTCTCCCCTTCATCTGTCCCTCAAGATATACCTGAAACTGTCTCACCTCCAGTAATCACACAAAGCCAAGTCCTAAAAGTGCTATCAAAAGCTAAAATACTGCATCAATGGGTCCTGATAATATCCCTGGATGTACCTTAAACAGCACAAAGCAAGATTCAGCCACCCTCCTAACAACACTGTTCAATCTCAGCCTCCATACAGGTTTTGTACCAAGTGAATGGAGAACAGTTACAATCACTCCCCTACATAAAGGAGGACCGTCTACAGACCCAAGCAGTTATAGACCAGCCTCATATGCAAAGCCATAGGAAGATGTTTCATGGAATTAATCAATTAAGATATAGGGAACCTCTAAACACTAGACCCATCTCAGTCTGGATTCATCAAAGGCAGGTCATGTTTACTCAACATAGTGGATTTTTTGAAAAGGTCACCAAAGCAATGGATGAAGGCAAAATAGTACACATTGCATATCTGCACCTGGTCAAACCTTCTGACACAATTCTTACTCAAACACAGCATAAATGCTAAATAAACTGGAAATAAGTCCCTATGTCACCCGCTATATTGCCAACTGGCTCACAGACAGGATGCAGATAATCAAAATAGGGAAAATTACCTCCACTAAGAGACCAATCACCCTTGGAGTCCCCTAGGGTTCTGTGCTAGGACCTCTCCCGTTTGGCATCTAATCTACTTTTCTGAAGTAAAAGCCAATACCAAAAGGCTCTGGCTGATTGTTTGCTGATGACTGCAAGCTAGGAGAAGTCACTGAACTGCCAAATGACTTGGCCATCATGCAGGAAGGATTGTCTGAAATAAATATCTGGTGTTAAAATCATCGTCTGAATCTAAACGCCAAAAAATGCATTACTGTATCCTTTGAGAAGTCATCTACCCCAGGGTACTACCATACTGACAATACATCCCTAAGAGTTGACCCAGCAGTTCGGGATTTGGGAACTTATGTGGACGATGACCTAACCTTTGATCAACATGTTCATAGGTGCTTACTAGGCTAACAACCACAAGGGCCTTTTTATGCCGAGCTATGCATCCCATATTTCTGATACACTTGATGAGTGTAAGCAGGGGTCTAGGAGATGAAACATTTAAATGCAGGGGCCTGGGAAATGAACCACTTACATGTTGCCTATGTCCATTAGAGACATAGGCGCCAAACCAGGGATAGATTTCCTGTTCCCCATTCAATTGTCCAAGTTGCACTTGAATTGGGTTAAGTAGGAACTGTGCTTCACATGGATGGGGAGCCTATTCCATAAATGGGGTAGTCTCTGGGATACATACCCGTCTCTCCAGCAGGTCCTATTTATATCACAGGCAAGGTTTAATCTTTAGAATGGGTAATTCTGATGCTGTTTGTTTTGTGGATATGCAGGAGTTCCTTCAGAATTGGGTCTGACAATGTCCTGTATGCCAGGCATAGATCTCCCCTCAAAAGCCTGTAGGAGACAGAATACAGGGATAGGGCATTGAGGTAGTATGCATAGGACATCTTACTTACACCCTGTATTGTTTTGTGAGGAACCTCTGTGGATGCTCCATTTGTTGGATATGTCTGGTTAGGTACATACCAAAGGGGGTATTATACTCAATGATAGGTCTGATGAATGCTGAATACAGTGGAACAATGACATTCTTGGACTTAGATGCCATACCTTTGTTTATAAGTTGTGCAACATAGAATGATTTCCTCACTACTGTAGACAAGTGATAGTCAAAGGCTAGATTACTATCTATGTGTGTCCCTAAGTCCCTGAGTACTGTGTCAACTCTAAGGGGTGTATTATAAATATGATAGTTATCAGAGGTGGATGACTTCCCAAAGGATACTATTATGCATTTCTTGGAATTAAGTTTTAGTCCATGGCTCTGACACCAGTTGTTTGTCTATGTCAGCCCCTCCTGGAGAACATTTGTGTCAGTGTGGGATTCAATGACACCGCCCAATTTGTAACCATCTGCAAAGTTAGTCAGCCAGAGACCAGTGACATTGGCCTTGACTTCAAAGAAGTAAATTCCAAAAAGGAGTGGTCCAAGGACTGATCCCTGAGGGACTCCACTTATGACTGACCTCTTTGTAGAGGTGGACTCCCTGATTCTAACGTCCTGGGTCCTATCTGTGAGCCAGTTGGCTATCCACCAGATCAGATGCAAGTTTTTACCTAACCTCTTGAATTTGTCAACAATGCCTGAGTGAGGTATTGTGTCAAATGCCTTGGCCAGGTCAAGGTAGGCAGTGTGATCCATTTTTCCCTCATCCATTGCTTTGGTTACCTTCTCAAAGAAGTCCACCAGGTTGAGCAGGCATGATCTGCCCTTGAGAAAACCAAACTGGGTTGGGTCCAGTGTCTGGAGATATACTATATCTCTACTGATCATTTCCATGATAATTCTTTCAATGGCTTTACATATAAGACTAGTAAGACTTGTGGGCCTACAGTTTCCAGGGTCTGTAGATGGCCCACCTTTGTGTAGACGAATGACCGTTGCTGTTCTCCATTCATGAAGCATACAGCTTGTTTGGAGGCTACAGTTAAACAGTAATTCCAGAGGCACTGATAGATCATGTTTCATGCTAATTAGAAGGCATCCTGGGATATTGTCTGGTCCCATTGATGTAGTGTGTCTATTGCTTTAAGAAAGTCCTTCTATACTGCACAGGTTATAAACAAAGAGATTGTGTCTAGATCTAGGGATGTCATTATCCCCTTTTACTCAGCCCTAATTATGGAATTATTGGGTATAATGCCCCCTATGGCAAGAATCTGTCCAGACACATGCAACAACTGCAATGCACACAGAGACACCTTACTAAAAGGATACAAGGCCTAAACAGCAAGTCCTACAAGGACCAACTCAAAGCCCTGTCACTATACTTGGTATCCTACAGATTGCTAAGAGGTGACCTGTGTCTGGCATACAAGGCATCCTTCGACCCATTACTGATGGATTTTCTGCAACAGCAAGTTAAATGGCACCAGAAATACTAGGTCTAGGGATTTAAATCTCTTTTGCAACACCAACAGAGCAGTTTGAAAGGACAGGTGACACTGCTATGGAACAGACTCCCCATTCACATAAAACAAAGTAAAACCCTGTCCATTTTCAAGCGCAACTTAGATCTATGGATGGGAAACAGAAAATGTACCCCAGCAGTGCACCCTGTTGCAGCTACTAAATGCTTTATCCCATGCATAGGTCCGATCAAATTATTTATGGTATGATCCCAGTTATTCTCATTGGAGAAACATATAATTATTGACCATGGCATGGGTAAAGCAATCTGTAATCAAATGTGATAGGTTATTTTTGAGTGCAAAAAGGGAAACTAATTAGGCTTAAAATTGACCACAAAGGGCAGCTAGTCTAGTACTTACCTATGAACAAGTAAACATATACATATACTTATGTTTATATATTTATGTGTGTGTAAATACACATGTACATGCATACATACACACACATATCTATACATATACACATACATACGTATTATAAATATAGATAAAACCAATGAGGTTTTCTGACTTGCCGCCTTGAGGTATTGGAGACCTTGGCCCGGGCTTATCTTCCTGTGATTCTGGCTTCCACATATATGGTCAAATTTAAAGACTTCAAACCAAATTAAAACAACACCTGACTGACTCCTGGCTGTGCTCATGTACCCCACCAGGAAAATGTGGAACCTTCAAGCCACAACCACATCTACAGGACACCTGCCTCATAGATCTAGCTTTCTTTGAATTTTACAAATTAGGCCATTACTCTATGTTGTCTGTAATCTTAAAGTAGTGTTTCATTGGAACCCTATGAATTATGGCATTACTTTTACTGTAGTATTTTCCTCAGACATCTTTGTATTACATTACTCTATGTATTTTTATTCTCATTGTTTGGAGCTTTTCTCCTCTAGCCTCCACTAACAATTGTGCTTTCCTTGCCCTGTTGGACTACCCCAGTTAATATAGGGTTAGCATGCATTACTAAGGTGGAGCAGGAAGGTGAAGCAGGTTATCGCTAGTAGATTCGAAAAGGAAATGTGTTTCCTTTTTTGATGTACTGACTGATTTTGTGCAAATATAATGAATGGTTAACATATCATGGTACATGTTTTGGATGTCAATCGTGATTTGTAGACTATTCATTATAGAATCATATATAATAATTAATATACACACACACACACACACACACACACACACACACACACACACACACACACATACGTGTGTATGCTTGATGTGTATACATCAAGATTATGAGTAGGTCTCCGATCAACAAAAAATTATGATGAGTTCAAGACACGGATGCCAAGAAATTCACCCTGACAGTGAAGTTCTAGAGACAGGTCTTGGCACCTATTGCAACAGCACATAATAAAGTGTTATGATCAGTGACTTGATCATATTTTTTTTAGTAGTGCATGGAACTTTATTCACTCCATATACCACCAGTTGGAGCTTTATCCGCTACCTATGCTACCAGTTACAAAAAAAAAAACAACACAGAAGTATATTTTCTGGCTTTCAAAGTCACAGAAGTTCAGTAACATAATGTTGTGAAACAAAAACGGGAAGAAGCAAAGTGTGCCTCTGCAGAAATAACAGCTGTAAAAGTTGTTAGACACTTCATTCTGACAAACTTTTTGTTTATAAATGCAGCAAATTGAAGTTTTAACAACATTTATTTATTGGCATTTGTTGACCAGGTAAGTCCACTGGGTCAGAAACCCATTTTTAGTGGAGGCCTGGGGACAAAAGCTCCAGTTACAGTGCAAGATTATTACAACGGAAAACTATTACAATAACAGAACAATGATAAAAAAAATTGTATAATTCTTTAGTAAGTAGAAATAAACTAATTTGAATATTTTATACAGTCAGGTAAGGTGTTGGCATTACATATATAGTATTTTAGCGAAATTACACACTCAGTACTTTATGACAGTACTGTATGCAAGAAGAATACCAAATGCTAATAATTTATTCATTTAAGCAGTTTGACAGAAGAGAGGTTAGTAATGTAAACAATTGACAGTAAGAGATAAGACAAAGAAAGAAAATACAGATTATGTCAAGAAGTAAAAGAACGTAGCTAATTTGGTAGTTATCAGTTAGGAACATAAGAATCTGAGTATTTAGCAGGGTCCTAGAATTAGTTCTATAGTGGTCTGTAGGTATGGCTACAAAGGCAGATGTGGTTGTCAAGAAAGTGGCTTTTTAGGGCAGTTTTGAAGGTTTTTATGGAATCAAGTTGTGTAATGGAGGGGGTAGGTTATTCCATAATTTTGCTACGGAGTGGGAGTATAAGCTTTGTCCAGCTCTATTGTTGGCTTTAGATACACACAGGAGTTGTTTTAGAAGTTGTTTTACCTTCTGCCACTGTTTTTGCCATCTGGCAATGTCCAATGCTAGTCCCTAGTGCAAGACCCAATATTAAGCAGTTCTTAAGGATGCTAAACAAGCTTTTGTCATGTCTTTGATAGAGACATGCTTAACATGTTTCTTTTTTCTGATTACAGATCATTAGATCATAATCACAGTACTCCATGCATTACATGTATATTATATATATAAAATGTATACATTAAATACACATTTCTTTTTACACACACACACACACACACACACACACACACACACACACACACACATATATATAAAATACACACCCCACATGAAAATGTGTACATATACTATATATACACTATGTACATAAACACACGCTTGCGCACACACACAGACACACACACACACACCCTCTCTCTCTTTCAAGAAAATATATACAAGATGGCTCATGTTTTGCATGGAAAACTAAATGGAGTACATGCATAACTGCAAAACTAAGTGAATACGTACGTATAACTAGTAATAATAGTTATATCATGCACCAAACTGAGACAGAACCAAACAAATTAAATGTCTAAATGAGTTTTGATAAGCTGAAAAAAGGAAAAGGCCCCTCTAAGAAAGCATTTCTTGTTGGTGAATGACCACACAGAGTAACTCAATTATCAAGTAATGCCAGACACCAAGATGAAGCAGCAACTACCAAAAGGTATATATAAGTGAATTTGAAATAGATGACAAAAGGAAAAGCCCCTGTAAGAGAAGCAATGTCTACTGATCAGTCATTGCACAGGATTCTTCAAATGCCAAAACTCAAGTGTTAGGGGTCCTACTGTGGCTTTTGTTAAGGCGGATCACCTTTAAAGTTCTTCAAAACTGTAATCTGGTAACAAACCTTAATCATAATCTGGAAGTGCCATCAATGGTTAGTCACTAAATCATAGGAAATGCTGGCTGAGAAAAACCCTTAGTTGAATGCTAATAAACGGAAGGTTTGTCAGGGCATAAATAAGGAAAAGGCAATAGTAACGGAAGAATAGTAGGTTTTATTCTTTGTAACACAAATAAAAGGCAGGAACACAAACACCTTCCAGCCCAACTGAATGATGGTGCAAAAAGCAATGCAGACTAGAAGAATATTCCAGATAGTTTAATAATCCAACTTGACTAACATTATACATTTGGATACAGAAATACTCAGTCTAGGGATCCAAACCTCTTCTGCAACATTAACAGAATGGTTTGGAGGGACAAATATATCTTGCAAAGGATACTGCTGCTCTGGAACAAACTCTGCATCCACATAAAACAAATTTTATCCCTGTCCATATTCAGCTGCAACTTGGATCTGTGGATGGGAAACACAAAATTTACCCCAGGACTGCCCCCTGTACTCCCAAATCTCTTGTATTAGAGGCACATGGGATATATACAAATGACCCTTATGAACATCAGGTGTTTCAGCTAAGATACAAGAGGTTTGGGAGGTCACTCAGTGTAAGTTCTAGCTTTGCTGGAGTTTTCATTTTGTTTTTACTGATTGGTTTTTCAGTGACCTTCTCACTTATTGTTTTAGTTTGTTGTTTGGGATACTTTTGCAGTGACCCTAATGACAATGGACATCAGCTGGGTATAACAGCCCTGTGTTTCTTATGCTTAGTCAAATACTCTGCTTGTGCTGTGCTGACGAGGTCATAACAAGGCCAAAATATGCATATTCACAGCTAGTGGGGTTTGGCTTTATAGGCCTGAAATTGTCCTTTAAAACGATGAAACAAGTCATGGGCATTCAGAATCGCCAATTAGCTGAAAAACCTGATGTTTATAAGGGTCATTTGCATATATCCCATGTGCCTCTGACACAAGAGGTTTGGGAGGTCACTCAGTAGAAGTTCTAGCTTTGCTGGAGTTTCCACTTTGTTTTTACTTATTTGTTTTTCAGTGACCTTCTCACTTATTGTTTTAGCCCCTATCATTCAGTAATTCAAACCAAGCTGGAAGAAGAACAACAATCTCTCAGTTCATGCTAACCTACTATAAGCTGCTATTTAACCCATCAAAACAAAAACTATGCTGTTTGTAGTAACTCAGAAATTGACAAAATCCCCTAAAACCTTAGTAGCACTCCAAAAGAAACAACTACGTTTTCTAAACACCTTGGTTTATAGCTTGACCAAAACCTAAATTTACAAAAAAAACATATAAAAATAAACAAAGAGAAATTAACAACTCACTGTTCACCTCAGCTAGGAAAATCTCCCCCAATGTAAAAAGCCCCTTAAGGGTAGCTACAAGCAAAGGGATCCTTTTAGTCCAACTCAAATATAATCTTCTCATCCATAGCCATTGCTTCTATGCAAAACTCTTCCACTTCTGAGTCTACTAGGTCTATCACAAAAATATATGTTGCTTTATTAAACCCCTCTCTCATGAACACCACCAACCACTACAGCCAAATGGCTCCCAGCTGAACACAGAGCACATCAACTCTTAGGCTGTCATATATTCATACTCCTGCAACCAGATTTCTTCCTGACTCTAGCCATCAAACCACAAACAAAATAAATGATCTACAACCTCATATACCCCACCCTCCAACCCCTAACCAAAATACACTGTACTGGCCATTCTTTCATCTAAAGGAATAATCCTCCAAGCCCCCCCTTCCGAGCTCAATTCAAAAAATATCTCAAGAACAAATGTGAAATCACTTGTTTCAATACTATCCACATCACCTACCACCTTCTCATCTATAACCAGTTAAACATTTTCTCATCTACTTACATCTCCTCTACTTCTCCCTTTTATATACTCCATAGTCACAAAATGCTTTTGTAACAAGTTCTCAAATGTTTATCACTTGGCATACTGTTAAAAGATTCTGCACCACACTGTTGGAAGTATTTCTTTGTAACTATGCATGGAGTTTTTTCCAATGCTGCAACTACTTCCAGTATAATTTTTTTCCACCTGAGCTGTACCTGCAAATGGTCAGTTGTGATCAGTGTAATGCTCTGATAAGATACCTACATATGTACATAAAGAAAGAAAGAACAAGAAAAGGATATATTAACAGGGAGATTATCTAGTTCCCTTTTATCACAACCAGTTCGATTCTCAGTTAGTGTCTTCTGTGTGGCGACATGCGTGAATGGGCGTTCCTTTGTTGAAGGTTGTGCGTTAGGCCCTGCAAGCCAGCACGTAAAAATCTACTGCCAATCATTAGCGGACCGGAGTTCCGCTGTGGCGACCCCTAACCGGGAAATAGCTGAAAGACACAAACAAACATTATTTTTGCATCTCTAAGGATACCTGTTCTTGAAAAATGCTGAGTGATTTAGGATAGAGTGCTAATAAAATTAATCTGCCTTTTGCCTATGCACCTAATACTAAACTTGTATTTATTTATTTTTGTTATTGCCTAAATAAAGTTAAGATTCATTATGCCCTAAAGTGTTGATCTCATAAAAATAACTGTCAAGGTACATATAAAAGGCCAGCAATAGCAAGCACCCAGAAATGACTCCAGTTTTAAAAGGCTGCAGTTGAAAGTTAGTATTATAACAAGATTTCCATCCACCTGTGAGGTGCTACAGCCCAGAACCTTCAGATATTTGCTGACATTACATATAAGTGTAAAAACTGCTGAGCCACTGTCATTGCCTGTCATGTTGAACAGAAGCAGTCAGTTCTGCTGCTGTCACCCAGCAATATAAATGCTACTACTGCCTGCAGCACAGACTGGAAGAGTGCCAATTTAAAAAATATTGAGGCAGTCATTTAGGGTTTGCATCCTGATAATAAACTGTGGCAATTAAATGGTCATATAGATACTTTGGGGTCTACTTCTCTGGAATAGCTGGAAGGCGGAGTTCATGTTGGTAAGGAAGATATTTATGATACCCATGCTGAAGAAAATCCATGATGTTAGCACCAACATTGGTGAGACATGAAGACCAAGAACAGTAAACATCTGCAGCATGCAGGGATGCGAGTGTTCCTTTTGTATAAGAAAAATAATCATCCATAGGTTGCATCTTTACACAAGTACATATAAAATGTTTGCACTGGATTATTCTTGTGGACCAGAGGAAACAGTTGTGCAGAGAGTAGCTTCTGTTAAAATGTATCTGGACCAGTATGTGTTGCTGCTTAATACTGAATTTATTAGGTGTTGTGATACACTAATAAATTATCTTTTCAAGTGTTATAATAAAATGAGGTTTGGTTCAGGAAAAAAATATATATTTAAGGTCTGCATCCAAAACTAATGACTTAAACAAGATAATGTTATGTCTGTTACCCTTGGTGCTAGTTCAAATGTCAGCAGGGCAGACAATGTCTGCTTTCAGTATTCAAGGAATCAGTGACATAACACCAAAGATGGTGAGGCAAATGTTTGTGGTCTGTATTCCAAAACCATGGCTTAAACTCTACCCTTGTATTATACATCATGATGCTAAGATGATGATGGCAAGGCAAAAACTTCCAGTCTCTGCATTCAAAATAGTCAATTTTAAGTGCTGGGGTTGACCCAGATGATGAAATGACGGGTCTGTTCCATAAAAAAGTATAGCAGATACTAACTACTGTGACCAGAAAAGCTGACGGAACTCATTGTTAACTGATATCCTGCAACAAGCAAAACCATTGAATACAGCCAGGATGAAGTTCAAAAACAGTTGTTACTCTTAATTCTCTGTACTTAACGTTTACATTTAGCAAAACGGGAAAACGAGAATAAATGTACTGGCACTGCAATATGAGAATAATAAGCATACTAACACCTTCCTAGAACATAATGCCTCAAGGAAAATGGGGCAACTGGAAAAAAGCCCGCTGTAGTCTAGACACCTATTATAGGGATTATCCTTAAGTATGAAGAGAACATCTGGGAGAAATCAGCAAGATATTTTGAAATGAACTATTATGAAAAGAATGCGGATAAGATCAAATGGCCAACATTCTCACAAAGAGAAAATATTTGCTAACATCTCGCATACAGTGTAAGGGCGCAATAAAACTAGTAGTCATAAATACAGTCTATACTGCCCTATCAACCAACACTTGAGTTTGCAAAGCGGCAAACTGTAGAAAAACGGTAATCAGGAGGTGACAAAATTGCAAATGTGAATTGGCGCGAGCCAACTTCGGGAGTATTATAGCTCAGGGATACAGGCGGCTAAAACATAAACGGAAAATAAGTTAGTGTAAGATATATATATATATGCATACACATATGACATGCTTAATTACTGCTTTTTTTATACTTGTAAAACTGCGGAGCTTTTCTTCCCGGGCCTCCGCTGAAAAGGGGCTATCAGCTCAGTCGGACAAACCCAGTCAACAAATGTAAAATAAATACACACACATATATATAAATATACACATATACCTTCAGCTGAGAGCCAGTTGACACATCATTCGTAAACGTTCGCGGCGGGAAGTACATTCTGGGTGTGCGCTGGCCGGGCTAATTAGCAACCTCTAACGTGTGTACCGTTGAAGCTGACTAGATGACGGGTGACTTCAGTTTAAGTGGCTCCCACCTGCAGTTGCTGTTTTACCAAGTCAAATCATTCATCCTTCACTACCCTATATTTCGAAATAGCAGGTGAGTTGGATGTCATCTAAATCTACCCTGCACATCTGGCGGTTAATTCTGTTGTGTGCATAATTTACCTCAAATAAGGTACTTGGTACTCGTACCCCGCTAATGTGCTTTACTACGAAGAACGTTCCACCTTTTGAGTCGTAATTTAAAAATCCATGTTCCTCTAAGTTTCTGCCACACATCCAGTGTTAAATAATTGTTTTAACTGATATCCATGGTAAATAACGGTGAATCATATTAATACATCAAAATATTATAACTATAAAGTTAAACATTTAACCATCCCGTGAGCTTCGTAGTTGAAGTTGGTAGGAATCTGTTAGTAGCTGTTCCAATTTCCACATTATGAGAGGTAGTGTTCCGCATTTTGGAGACGAAAGGTTGAGAGCTAAGGAAAACTTTAATTCTCTTGTTCTAAGGGTTCGTTCAGTAGCCATAGCCTGTACGTTTTATTTTTATTTTCTGAAATTTGTCTAGTTCTTTTTTTCCTGTCAAGCTTAATATGAACTAGTTCTTGAAACCCGTCCAGTATTTTTAACTTTTC